>NW_027464708.1:0-300000 GCF_043290135.1 Rhipicephalus microplus
CATACGCTGAGTGCGACATTAACCGTGGTTAGTTTAGGAGTGCTGGACAAGCATACACAGCGCTGATAATTAGGACTTCACATCACGTGTTGCAGAAGACTCACTGAGAACAGAGTAGGATACGACGCTTCTAATCCACGAAGACTCTGCCGCAAACTATGGCAAGCTACGCTCTCCGGATTTTGTGCCGACCGGTTGCGACCCCGCGATCTCCGACGACAGCGCAGCTTTGGCCGACTGGCTCACCCTACGCCACCTCCTGCCGCCGACAAGAGCTCTCACTGAGTGGTGCCCCGTCATCGGACTCCTGTGACCGTGTCCATCATTCCTATTCCCTCTTCCGTCATTTTCTGTCGTTCGCTGACTCGGCGCCTTGCACTCTCCTTCCTCTATCTATTTACCTTTTAATACTATCTTTTTATACTCTCCTTACCCCCATCCCTCGTGAGATACTGTTGAGGTGTCGCACCCTAATACAGATAGTTACGGGGCTAACTTATGTATTCTTTTCTCTTTAAGGATGACATAAGAGTTATGCAACATGGATCCATAGGTAACATGCATTGTAACTACTCAGGATATTGAAGATGAAAAAAAATGCTGCGTTGCTTCAATTTCAAGCAAAGAGAACAAGCGAATGAAACAGCTCTATAAGGATGCGAAAAGTGCAGTCACAGTAGGAAGTAGCACGAATGAAAACGAACAATAGGCTACTATGGAATAGACTCTGTGGGTATGGTACAGCACATACGTTGCACAATTTGGCAAAAAAAATGGCTCCGTGTAATGAAACTTTCTTGAGAATGCACAAAAATAAAAAGTGCGCATAGAAAAGCCATAATAGGGGAAAAGAAACAATTGAATGAGTTTCACAATGCGCGGAGATTTAAGTGTAATATGAGGCATAAACGTAACACGACATGTAAAAAGTACGGACTATATGTTCGTGGAGGTAAGACTGGCACTCATATAGAGGAGAACAAGAACAAAATTAACAACTAAAACACAGGCTCACCTAGATGTTCTCATGTAAAAAATTATTGAGACTTGCTCCAACGCTCCACCTTTGTCCACAAAGAGTGCGAGCTGGCTTCAGAAAGGAGTAATCTACGATGAATCGCAGCCAGGCATGGACCCAGCGACTCATTTTAAGGAGGGGGGGGGTTGACTTGAAGTAAGACTGGAAGAGGGGGAGGCGGGATCCTGACTCTTTTGTTATTAGTAGCATGGTTACCCGCCATAGCATAAATACTCCCAATTTATGCTCACAGTGGTCCCACTTATTTGTTATAATTGCTGATGACAGAAGCTTGGGGGGGGGGTGATCGTTTCAGTTTGGCACGTTTACTTAGCGCTGGTCGTGTTCACAAGCTATGCATATTAAAGGCATCTTGCCTAATTGCATAACAGCCACTTTACTTTTCGGTGTTGTTCTTAGATCGCGAGATTTCACGAAACGTTAGACGCCACCATTCAGATATGGCCGATAAAGAAAAATCACAGCATATCCATGGGGTGAATGATCATGAGTGGGCGAAGCCCCGAAGGAAATCATCGGTAAACCTTGAATCTTCCATGTGATTCGCCCTGTACATCACCATTTAAGGATGTGAGAAACACTGCGTGTGTATGCCATGCCACTTGGGCCTCCCGCTCTTGTACGGCAGGATCTTGGTGGCGGCGGTGTCGCGCAGTTTCACGGTGCGCTTCTGCCTCGCGGGCTCGCACATCCGGATTCTGTCTGCGAGCAGGCGTTGCCGTCGCCTTACACGCTAGCCGCTCAGCAGCCTTGTCCATCCGGTGACAGCGAGCACGCACCGACAGCGAACGAATTTTATTACAACGCTACCCATAGCGTACGTCGCCGCACTAAATCAAACGATCGCCTTCCACCAATGACCCGCGCCATACTTGACAACATTCCTTGAATAAAGTCTCGCATCTTTCGTCATCAACTGCACGTATCACCATCTAGTTTCATAAAATCTCGCATCTTTTGATCATCTCCAAGTATAGCCATCTAGTTTTATAACATCTCGCATGTTTTCATCAACTACAAGTACCTCCATCGAGTGAACACTGCAAGAACTAAACTGAAGGTGGCTACCCGCTACTACTACAGCTACATACCTCAGAGGATGTACAGACCCACGCCTAAGGAGCTTCGCCCTGAAATTGGTTCATGACCAAATGTCCTGCCATCCTGTCATAAAAGCTTCATGGGCCCCTTCAAGGACAGATTCTCTAAAAGATGTTGGCACGACGAGCTGGTTGAAGGTTCTGCCTCTAGAAAGTTGGCACTGGGGGTACAGAGGTCCAGGTAGTGGCCGTACTGCGACCTCAAGTTTTTGTCTAGTTCAGCCAACAGGGACTTGAGAGTTTTGTCATTCTGCTGTTGCTCTGCGAATCTCTCTGCTATTTTCAAGCTTAATGACTGGTTCACACAACGGTGTTATTTTGTCGCTTCGTGGCGGGACCATTAGAGAAACTTGGAGAGGCATGTCTTGTACGCCGAGGAGAAGTCGGATCTTTTCTTCTGTGAGCACGTGCTTAGTACGCTATACTTGTATATGGAGGAAGTAATGGTGGATATGTGGGATTAGACTTCCCAAAATCACCCTAGGAGGGCTACGGAAGTTTCGACCACCTGGGATTCTTTAACCTGTACCGAAATCTGAGCACATGGGCCTACAGCCACTTTGCCTCCATCGAAAATGCAGGTGCTGCCACTGGGATTCAATCCCACGACCTGTGGGTCAGCAGCCGAACGCCTTAGCCACTAGACTACCACGGTGGGGCTATATAGAGGAAGCAGAAGTGGGGATTTATTTCAGTGGTGCGATTTTTAAGTGGGTTTGACAGAACAAAAGGTTTCGGAAAAGTCAAACGTAGTCAACGACACAACCGCTGTGTACAGGGTTTCTGTAAGGTTTGCCCCATTTTTCTATTACGCTTTGTTTAGTGATCACTTTCATTGTTCACCTTGCACCTGGCGATGTTCGCTGCATAGAAACACATTAACACCGTCACCAAAGAAGTTACTCTGCAGTTCTTGTGCGAGCTCACGGGAGGCGCCCGGTTTGTCACGCTATTCTCTAAACAGCCGCTTGGACCGCGAGCATGCAGGTAAGGCTGACAGCTTGATGCACGTCTTCCACCCATGAATTCGCTACGAGAGGTCGTGCGGCCTAGACTGTTACAAAATTTCAACTTTACGGCGTAAGTTGTTACGAATTCAGAAGAACAACTTCACTTGCATGAGTGTCGTATTGCGAATAATGAGAAGAAAAAAAGAAACCAGGTTTTTATAAGGATTTGAACTAAGCTCACCGAGGGGCAAAGTGTTCTACTGCACCTATTTTTGTTTTGTTTTTTGATGATATTACCTACAAACGTGCTTAAACACAAAGTGAACGAAAATTGCCAGTGCCACATCTGCATGCTCAAAAGAAACGTTGCAGATGTCATAATAATGGCACTAAGCTCTCCCATTTCATCATTTCAATAAGTAAAAAAAATACACACAACAGTTTTGTATAATGAATATTAGAGCACATATCACATGGCAATTCGGCTAGTAGTGTGCTTTTCGTAAAATCATTTAGCCATAATGTGGTTTGCAGAAAAGGCGACCACGTTATACAGTTTGCTACGCGTGCTTGTCCAGCTTGCGAGTTTTTTTTTTTAAAATGTGTGCATACCCATTAGTTAAAGATGTCAGCAAGCACATCATTAGTTTTGGACGGTACTAGATAACGTATACTAGGAGAATGTAAACCAAGTTTTTTTTGAAAGCCACGTGGATAGCATACCGAAATTGGCCGTCGTCCTTTCAGCCAACAAACTTCTATTGGTACCGAAATGACGTAGTCACAGTAGAATTATAACGTAATAAAATGCCTTTCTGAATTATTCGAGCTTTCCCAAGTGATGTTTTTCTATGCAGTCACGATGTCGCCATGCAGTCCCATAATGATTGATATGTGGGATTAGACTTCCCAAAACCACCATAGGAGGGCTACGGAAGTTTCGACTACCTGGGATTCTTTGACCTGTACCGAAATCTGAGCACATGGCACTTCGGGCATGGGGACGTCTGATAACCCGTTCGTCTTCCTTGTGCAGTTTTTCTTCGGCCTGCTTCTCACCTCCGGTGGGGGCAGCTTGCGATCCGGGGAGAGCACTACGGCGCAGGCCCACAGTCTGGCGTACTACCATGCGCCAACAATCCCGTCCTGCACGTCATCGGAGATGTCGCCTCATCATTCGCCGTTACCCATCCTGATTCTAACTGCGCATGATCAGCACCCAGGACCACCCCCCAGCTCACCTACAAAAGCTCGTGCAGTGCACTCGACGCTTCTTGGGCACGGTGGCACTTCAGACATGCGGACGTCTGATAACCCGTTCGTCTTCCTTGTGCAGTTTTTCCTCGGCCTGCTTCTCACCTCCGGTGGGGGCAGCTTGCGATCCGGGGAGAGCACTACGGCGCAGGCCCACAGTCTGGCGTATTACCATGCGCCAACAATCCCGTCCTGCACGTCATCAGAGATGTCGCCTCATCATTCGCCGTTACCCATCCTGATTCTGACTGCGCATGATCAGCACCCAGGACCACCCACCAGCTCACCTACAAAAGCTCGTGCAGCGCAGTCGACGCTTCTTGGGCACGGTGGCACTTCAAACATGCGGACGTCTGATAACCCGTTCGTCTTCCTTGTGCAGGTGATGAAGAAATACGGAAAATGTATACGCTCTGACGATCCTTTTTTGTCTGTGCTACCGTGCCCACGGTTTTCTTGTATGCCATGTTGTGTTAGGGTGTTTTTGCGAAAATTACTACTCTTGGAGGGAGACATCGAGACTAACCCGGGACCTGCGCAAGATCAAATCGCAAGCGCACTAAAAGAAATCGCCGCGGATATTAAGTTCATCAAGGAAAAGCGTCTTGTCGATATTGATAAAAAGCTAGACGCTTTATCAAGACTCGAACAGAAGGTTAGTCTCTGTCAGGATGAGCTTGTCAGCATGAAACGTGCATATGAATTGCTGGAAAGGAAGGTCGACGACTTAGAAAACAGAAGTAGGCGATCGAACTTAATTGTTTATGGCCTACCTGAAGTTGACGGAGAGACGAGTGAAATTCTTGAACAAGCAGTGAATAAGACTATTGTTCAGGACACCCTCGGCCTTGAACGAGTTTCTATCGAACGAATACACCACCTAGAACGAGCGGAACGGAACAAAAATAGACCAGTCATTTTCAAGTTGCTAGATTTTAGGCAGAAATCATCGATACTTAAAAGCGGATACAAACTGAAAAACACCAGCTTCTCAATCGGAGAAGACTTTTCGCCTAGAATCCGAGACATCAGGCGAAAGCTATGGAACAGCGCCAAAGAAAATTGAGAAAAGAAGGAGAAGGTGTCGTTAGTGTTTGACAAATTGTTCAATAATAACCAAGCCTTTACCTCGGATGAAGAAAAGAACGACAAGGTTCTCGCCCAAAAAAAGGACGAGGTGCGATCAAGACCGCAAACTCGGCAAGCTCGTCTACACGCAAAATCGAAGCCTTGACTATATTGAATGTTAACGCAAGAAGTGTTCTAAACAAAATAGATGCTCTCGAAAATCTTCTGCTAGAATACAGTCCTGATATAGTAGGTGTCACTGAAACATGGCTTTCTTCCGAGATATACGATAGTGAAGTTGTTCCTTCAAATTATTACGTTATCCGTAAGGATAGACCTTCTCGTGGCGGGGGCGTCGCTCTACTCATAAAAAAATGCCATTCATATTGTCACGGGGTCGTGACGTGGCCGAAGACAGGAGACTTCGTGGTGGGATTTAACTGTTTATTAGGGCGAACCTGTGTGCGGTAAACGGAAAATCCAATTACAGCAGCAGTCTCGCACAGATAGCAGTCTCGGACTGATAGCGGCGAACGGAGCGTCGGCCTTCGATCAACAACTGACAAGCGGCGGAGCGCGTCGGCATTTATACTCTTGCCGTGCAATGTTCTAGCGTTATCGCTGGTGGTGGCGTAGGTTCCAGAACAATCTGTACCGTTCGCACAGTGGGCGTGATCTTATCGAAATGATCTACTACAGTCCGGAACCTTCTCGAAAACTGCAGGCGCGGTTCGCGCTGAGAATCGTGTGGTGTTTTGGGACGATAACAAAAACTTGGGAAATGGAACGTGGCATTGCCCCCCTTTGAAAAAAGGCATCGTCCCGATGCTTTAACTAAAGATGAAGGTACAATAATAATGCAAGAAAGTACAATAAATAAATTACGATACAACAATAATACAAAAAACACTGTTTCAGTTTGTTAACGCGCATGAAACGGCTTGAGGCGCGCGACATGGACGACTTCAGGTCGCGATCGGCGTCGTTGAGAGTTCGTGATGCCGTCGGGGACAACCTCGTAATCAAGTAGGCCGAGACGTCGAACCACCCTGTAGGGTCCGAAGTACCGTCGCAGAAGCTTTTCACTTAGTCCGCGTCGGCGTATCGGCGTCCACACCCAAACACGTTCACCGGGCTGGTATTCCACGAAGCGTCGTCGAAGGTTGTAACGGTGGCTGTCGGTCGTCTGTTGATTCTTGATACGGAGACGCGCAAGTTGTCGGGCTTCTTCGGCGCGTTGAAGGTACTCGCTCACATCGAGGTTTTCTTCGTCGGTGACGTTGGGTAACATGGCATCGAGCGTCGTCGCTGGGCTCCTTCCGTAGAGCAATTTGTATGGAGATATCTGCGTCATCTCCTGCACCGCCGTGTTGTATGCGAAGGTCACATACGGAAGAATGGCGTCCCACGTCTTGTGTTCGACATCGACGTACATTGACAGCATGTCGGCGATCGTCTTGTTAAGCCGCTCGGTGAGGCCGTTGGTCTGTGGGTGGTAGGCTGTCGTCCGGCGGTGGTTTGTTTGGCTGTATGCCAAGATCGCTTGAGTTAAGTCGGCAGTGAATGCCGTTCCTCTGTCGGTGATAAGGACCTCCGGGGCGCCGTGACGTAGGAGGATATTTTCGACGAAGAACTTAGCTACCTCGGATGCACTGCCTTTTGGCAGGGCTTTTGTCTCGGCGTAGCGGGTGAGGTAGTCGGTAGCTACCACGATCCACTTGTTTCTGAAAGCCGACGTCGGGAACGGCCCCAGTAGGTCCATACCGATCTGCTGGAAAGGTCGGCAAGGTGGATCAATTGGCTGCAGAAGTCCCGCTGGCCTTGTCGGCGGTGTCTTGCGTCGCTGACAGTCCCGGCATGTCCTCACATAACGAGTGACGTCGGTGGTAAGACGTGGCCAGTAGTACCTTTCTTTTATCCTCGCGAGCGTGCGAGAAACACCGAGGTGCCCTGCCGTCGGATCGTCGTGCAGGGCCTGCAGGAGTTCTGGTCGCAGAGATGAAGGCACCACAAGGAGGTACTTAGCTCGAAGCGGTGAAAAGCTTTTCTTTTGTAGAAGACCGTTTCGCAGAAAGAACGACGCAAGTGCGCGCTTGAATATATTCAGGACTTCGGCGGTCCTGCCTTCGAGGTATTCTATTAGGGCCTTAAGTTCCGGGTCGGCCCGCTGTCGTTCAGCGAAGTCGTCTGTAGTTATCGTTCCCAAGAAGTAGTCGTCATCCGGGTCGTCGGGTAGCGGTTGGTCGACAGGCGCACGAGAGAGACAGTCGGCGTCGGAGTGTTTTTTGCCGGACTTGTAAATGACAGTAATGTCATATTCTTGAAGTCTCAGGCTCCATCGTGCGAGGCGACCTGAAGGGTCCTTCAAGGTGGCTAGCCAACACAAGGCGTGGTGGTCACTGACAACTTTGAAAGTCCTGCCGTAGAGGTAGGGGCGAAATTTCGACGTAGCCCAGATGATGGCGAGGCACTCCTTTTCTGTTGTGGAATAATTTGCTTCTGCTTTGGATAGCAATCGGCTGGCGTAACTAATAACCCTTTCAAGTCCGTCAGCCCTCTGCACAAGAACGGCGCCAAGACCTACGCTGCTTGCGTCAGTATGTATTTCTGTCTCGGCGAATTCGTCGAAATGGGCAAGTAACGGAGGCGTCTGGAGGCGATGTTTAAGCTCCTGGAAAGCGTATTCCTGTGGTGTTTCCCACTTGAACTCCACGTCGGCCTTGGTAAGGTTAGTGAGAGGATCGGCGATGCGGGCGAAGTTTTTCACGAACCGCCTATAATAGGCGCACAGGCCCAGAAATCGGCGCACGGCTTTCTTGTCAGTGGGCGGCGGGAAGTCGGCGATGGCGGCTGTTTTCCGTGGATCGGGACGAACTCCAGACTTGCTGATAACGTGCCCCAGAAACAAGAGCTCCTCATACGCAAATCTGCACTTTCCTGGCTTCACTGTGAGTCCGGAAGTCTTGATGGCTTGAAGTACAGCTTCAAGGCGCCGAAGATGCTCGTCGAAACTCGAGGAAAACACGACGACGTCGTCCAAGTACACAAGGCAAGTCTGCCACTTCAATCCTGCCAGTACTGTATCCATAACGCGTTGAAAAGTTGCAGGCGCTGAGCAAAGGCCAAAGGGCATCACCTTAAACTCGAAGAGGCCGTCTGGTGTTATAAACGCCGTCTTCTCTCGGTTTCGTTCGTCGACTTCGATTTGCCAAAAGCCAGTCTTGAGGTCCATTGACGAAAAGTACTTGGCGTTATGGAGCCGATCAAGTGCGTCGTCTATTCGTGGGAGAGGATACACGTCCTTTCTTGTGATTTTGTTCAGGCGGCGATAATCGACGCAGAAACGTAGGGTCCCATCCTTTTTCTTCACTAACACCACGGGGGATGCCCATGGACTCTTGGACGGCTGGATAATGTCATCCCGCAGCATTTCATCAACTTGTCTCTTCATGGCCTCACGTTCTCGCGTCGAAACCCTGTACGGACTCTGACGGAGTGGTCTGGCATTTTCTTCGGTTATGATGCGATGTTTCGTGATTGGGGTCTGCCGAATTTTTGATGACGACGAAAAGCAATCTTCGTATTGCAGGAGCAGGGCCTTGAGCTGTTCTTGCTTATCGTTCGGAAGTCTGACTGACGTCGAAAGCTATGGGAGGGGCTTGGTTCCTCTGAGCAGGTTCCGCAGAATCGGCGAGGGCGAAAGCACTGGTGGCTTCGACAATTTCTTTGATGTATGCGACCGTTGTTCCTTTGTTCACATGTTTGTACTCATTGCTGAAATTCGTGAGCATAACCGTTGCTTTGCCTCCCCGCAGCTCTACAATTCCTCTTGCGACGCAAATATTTCGGGTGACCAGCAGATGCTGACTGCCTTCAACGACGCCTTCCAAGTCAGGCGATTTAGGAGCGCCAACTGAAATAATGACGCTTGAGCGAGGCGGAATGGTGACTTGCTCTTCCAGCACATTCAAGGCATGGTGTCCTGACGGCGTGCGTGGCGGTAGTGCTTCTTCTGTGGATAACGTTATCGACTTTGTTTTTAGGTTGATGACAGCACCATGAAGGCATAAGAAGTCCATGCCAAGGATGACATCTCTCGAGCAACGCTGAAGGACTACGAAGTCTGTAGGATAAATACGGCCGTTAATGGTGACTCTCGCTGTGCAGATTCCTGCAGGCGTTACGTAATGACCTCTGGCTGTGCGGATCTCAGGGCCTTTCCAAGCTGTCCTAACTTTCTTTAACTTCGCGGCGAACGACCCACTGATGACAGAATAGTCGGCTCCAGTATCGACGAGAGCGGTCACACTGTGGCCGTCGATAAGAACGTTGAGGTGGCTAGTTCGCCGTCTCGCATTACAGTTAGGGCGTGGCGTCGGGTCACGGCTGCGTCGGCTTGTTCCGCTGCTTCCATGTTGCGTCGTCAGGCCACCTTCGGTAAATGAGCTTTCGCCATCAGGGCTTTGCCTGGTTGACGTTGTGTTCGGAAAGCTCCGTCGCGGCGTCGTCGTCGTCGGAGGATCTTCGGTAGTTCGTCGCACAGCAACCGCACATCCACCGGTTGCTGCCCTTAGTTTCCCGGATACGGGCTAGGAGACCGGCCCCGCGTAGGGCCAGAGTACTGCCGGTGGGGCGGTGACGTGCGGCGGCTGGGCGACGGGGAACGCGAAGGGCTTCGTGGTGTCCACCGAGTTCCTGTCAGGTAGTCGGCGATGTCACGTGGTCGTTCTCCTGGCTGTGGACGCGGTGCATTGACGGCGAAGCCACGCAGTCCCATCTGTCGGTACTGGCAACGGCGGTATGTGTGTCCGGCCTCGCCGCAGTGGTAGCAGAGCGGGCGATGGTCAGGAGTGCGCCAGACGTCAGTCTTCCTCGGTGCACTGCGCTGGGCCGCTGGCGAACGGTATGACGTCGGTGGGGGTGGTGGCGGCGGTGGCGTCTGTCGACGGAAGTGTGACGGGGCGGCGTTTTGGCGTGGACGGGGAGGAGCGTTGTGGCGCAGTGCAGCGACGTAGCTCATAGCTTCCGGCTCGGGCGGCGGTGCGTGGGGAATTTGAAGTGATTGCTGAACTTCTTCTGGCACAATGTCGGCGATTGAATCCACTTGAGGCTGCGCCGAAGGCAACAGCTTGCGCAGCTCTTCCCGCACGATCGCTCGGATCGTTTCACGCAGGTCTCCGGAGTTACTGGCTTGAGCAGCAGCGCAGTCTGCAGTCAGGCGACGATTATATTGTCTGGTGCGCATGTCCAGGGTCTTTTCGATAGTGGTCACTTCGGCTACAAATTCTTGGACGGTTTTCGGTGGGTTTCTCATCAGTCCCGCGAAGAGCTCCTGTTTGACCCCTCGCATGAGGAAACGAACTTTTTTCTCCTCAGGCATGTCTGGGTCAGCGTGACGGAATAGTCGGGTCATTTCTTCTGTGAAAATGGCGACATTTTCATTTGGTAGCTGAACCCGGGTCTCTAATAAAGCAGCGGCCCTCTCTTTGCGAGCGATGCTCGCGAACGTTTGCAGGAATGCGCCGCAGAAAACATCCCACGTTCGGAGCGTGGACTCCCGATTTTCGAGCCAGGTCCTTGCGGTGTCTTCCAAATAGAAGAACACACGACGCAGCTTTTCGTCATGGTCCCAATGGTTGAGGGCGGCCACACGGTCGTATGTTTCTAGCCAGGACTCCGGGTCTTCGAACGATGACCCATGGAAAATTGGTGGTTCCCTGGATTGGTGCATGACCATTGTGGGCTGGGACGCTGCGGTTGTCATTGTCGCATCAGTCGCGGTATGGCCTTGGTCTTCCGCGCCTTGTCTTGCAGAAGCCCGTACTCCGGTGGTAGCCCTTGCTGTCGGCGGCTTGTTCGCTGCTCTTGGTTGGCGTCGATGTCTTCTCCGCGACGGGGGCTGGGTTCACGGCTTGACGGGGGCGTCCGGTACATGAACAAAGCAGCACCTCCACCAGATGTCACGGGGTCGTGACGTGGCCGAAGACAGGAGACTTCGTGTTGGGATTTAACTGTTTATTAGGGCGAACCTGTGCCCGGTAAACGGAAAATCCAATTACAGCAGCAGTCTCGCACAGATAGCAGTCTCGGACTGATAGCGGCGAACGGAGCGTCGGCCTTCGATCAACAACTGACAAGCGGCGAAGCGCGTCGGCATAGATATTCTTGCCGTCGAATGTTCTAGCGTTATCGCTGGCGGTGGCGTAGGTTCCAGAACAATCTGTACCGTTCGCACAGTGGGCGTGATCTTATCGAAATGATCTACTACAGTCCGGAACCTTCTCGAAAACTGCAGGCGCGGTTCGCGCTGAGAATTGTGTGGTGTTTTGGGACGATAACAAAAACTTGGGAAATGGAACGTGGCAATATGTATCGCTTCCAGCTGTAACAGATGCTGAGACAATTTTCTGCCGGATTCTTTGCGATAGCACTTCTATATTCATTGGATGCGTTTATCGAGGTCCATCATCCGGACACGAATGCATAACTGCAGTTCATGACTTCATGCAGCGTCATGTTCGCAACTCTCGTGTCCTGATTATGGGAGATTTTAATCTCCCAGACATTGACTGGACTACGCTAAACCACACATCATCTGCCTCGGACGCTCTTATAAACATAATGTTGAACTTTAGCCTTCAGCAAATCGTGTTATCTCCAACCCGCTTACAGAACACTGCCGAGAGCATATTAGATCTGATACTGATTAGTCAGCACTTCCCGGAAGACCGTGTTCGCACTGACGTAGTTGACGGCATATCAGACCATCACATAGTCATATGCTTGCTGCCGCTTGACTCCAGTATTGCATGTGAGCAGCGTGGATCAACTGTAATTGATTTCAAAAAAGCTGACGATAGCAGCGTATTAACCCATCTCGCACATGAGTTCGAAAACTTTTTGCAGCTAGCTTTTGACACATCCAGTGATACTAATCTACTTTGGCTAAGTTTCAAATCTACTGTTATGTACTGTGTCACTGACTTCATACCAAAGAAACACAAGAAAGCTCTAGGGAATAATCCTTGGATATCACGTGAGGTTATCCAGGCCAAGCGTAGGTTAAAAAGGTTGCGTGTGGCTGCGAAAAACCTTAAGTGTAAATCATCCATTCAACAGAAGCTGCAGTGTGCAAAATCAGAGTTTAAGCAAGAAAAGAAAACTGCCAGACAGTATTATTTTAGTGTTACACTTCCAAGCTTTATTAAAAGCAATCCAAGCAAATTTTGGAGATACCTTCGCACTAGCAATAATACACAGTCGCACACGAATTCAGGGGAAAGAACCGAAAAGGCTAACGAATACAACATTTTTTTCCAATCAGTGTTCACGACTGATAATGGTGCCACTCCTCCAGTATTATCCCTTGATTCGCCAAGCATCTATCACCTAGAAGTCACAGATACAGAAATACTGTACTTGCTTCTTAACTTAGATCCTAAAAAATCGAGTGGTCCAGATGATATTCCTAACGAGTTCCTTAAGAGGTACGCGGAATGGTGTAGCAAGTTTCTTGGGTTAATCTTTCGAAAGTCGCTTACTTCATCCCAGCTGCCAGATGACTGGAAGATTGCAAAAATAATACCTATTCGTAAATCAGGAGAACAGTCATTGGTTTCAAATTACCGGCCGATATCCCTCACTAGCATTTCATGTAAGCTACTAGAGCATATCATCCTCAAACACATAACTGTTTTTCTCGAGAAATAAAATTTTTGTCTCCTAGTCAACACGGATTTCGTAGTGGCCTGTCCACTGTTACGCAGCTAACGGATGTAGTTCATGATCTAGCTTCTACTATAAATAATCGTGGCCAAACAGACATAATTTTACTTGATTTCTCTAAGGCTTTCGATTGCGTATGTCACAGAAAGAGACTAATGAAACTGAAAAGTGCGATAGAAGAGGGGTTATTGTTTTCTTGGATAGAAAATTTCCTAACAAATCGCTCACAGTTTGTGCAGTATGAAGGTCATATATCAAACATAGTCCCCATAACTTCTGGGGTCCCTCAAGGTTCCGTCTTGGGACCACTATTATTTCTAATTTTCATAAATGACCTCACGTCAAACATTAACTGTAATATCAAACTGTTTGCAGATGACTGCATTAGTTATAAGGAGGTAACCAGCTACATAAACCACATTAATCTCAATGAATGTCTAACCAAGCTAGCAGATTGGTGCGCTAAGTGGCAAATGTCCATCAATGTGAAAAAATCCGCAGCTATGACAGTAACACGTAAGCAGAATCCATCGCAATTCATCTACACCATTCATGGTTGACCACTGACTAATGTTGTGCAGCATAAGTACTTAGGCATTACATTAGCGCCTGACCTGAGATGGGATACACACATAGCTAACGTCACCGCTGCCGCACTGCGTAAACTTTTCTACCTAAAAAGACGACTTAGAATTGCACCAGCGCCCGCAAAACTCTTGGTTTATACCATGTTCTTAAGACCAGTATTAGAATATGCCAACGTAGTTTGGTTTCCTTATACGCTAAGTGGTATTAGTAAATTAGAGGCAGTACAACGCAAAGCCATACGGTTTGTACACAACAAGTTCAAACGTACAGATTCTCCCACTAACCTTCTGGCTTCTTCTGGCATTGAAAAATTAGCTACTAGGGCAAAAGAGGCACGCCTGAGGTTCTTGTACCAGTTGTTACATGGCCACTACAAGGTAGATGTGTCTAAGTACGTCACATTTTCACAGTCACGCCCTACTCGTCATAAGCACAAATACAGTCTGCAAGAATATTCCTCAAACAGTGACGTCTTTGGAAAATCGTTTTTCCCACTAACAATACGCGAATGGAACAAACTGAATGCAAATGCTACTAATGCCGACACACTATCCACATTCACCGCAGTGTTAGAAACCATGCGTAATCTACAGTAGTGCTTCAATGCTTCACATACCTTTGCTATTTTCCTCTTTTCTTTTTCTTTTTTGCACGGCGCACTGTAGCAGGCCAGAAGGTACTGGGTGAGGTTCATGTATGTCAGTTGGAATGTTATTGTTTGTTCTTCATGAATGTATACTACCTGCAATGTGCCCTCTGTAATGACTCCAACATTGTAGTCGACAGTATTGCAAATAAATGAATAAATAACGAGTCGTACAGTATAGCAGCGAAAATAGCAATTGCACTATAGTGTTACATAAACATTTTCTCTGGTATAGAACAGAATCTCCTCTGAGAAACGGGCTTCCAGGAAACGCACTTACTCGTACACTTCACGCATGAATCATCGCACATAGCGAACCTCTTTAAAGCTTCATTGCATGACGCTTCTGTAGTTCTCGTTCATTTCTTGATTCTTTCAGATGCTAAATACAACAGAGAAAAGGCAAATGTGGCAGTAATGCAATACTTGATTTCAAGGTATCTACCACTTGACTCAAAAACACAGGCTTTATAATAAGATAGCTTTTTGCACACTTTATTTTACAGGACAAAGAGAACAAGACTGGAAACAGTTGTCCATTTCTTTCCGCGTGCATTCTCGCCTGCAGCTGTTGTGTACGTTTATAAAAATATATTTGTTGCGCAGTAAGTATTGCCCCAATTTTAGGTATACGAATAGAATGGAAGCATTGTAGTGCACATGCCACTTGACTGTGCCCATTCGGGCAAAGCAAGAAGATTCGAAAGCATGTTACACTTACTGCATGGCATTTCGAAAGAGACGCGCGCTGCGCAGTCAGTGATCAATTAGGTTATACAATCGTGGGCCATACTTCTCGGAAGACATTAGAGGACCCCTGACACCTGAGTCGCAAACTCGAGATGCTTGCGTTGTTTGAGAGTCCTGCATGCGGCGGTATTTCTAACCGATCATTAATGATGAGCGCTGCCTAGGAGATATTACAGTTTGATTTAAAACAAAAATTAGGGCTAATTTAAATTATCAACACCAATCAATATCTTCTCTTGATTGACGTAGACAGAAAACCACCGCATAATATTTCACGAGTATTGCGAATATCGTCGATGCCACAGAACATTTGCAGGGGTGCGCAATACCCCATCTGGAATCCGGCGAGGACTATTGTTCGTCATCGCTCTCGCTCTGTGGTCGGACTGCCCTCAAGTGGTTTGACTGCTTCCGCCAGCTACCGCTACTGCCAGCGAAATCTAAAGTACGAACCTCGATCGAGCAGCAGAAGAGCGACCAAAAGTTGGCCACCACCACAGACGGCGGCAAGCTGGTTGTGAGCTAGCGTCGGGGAAGCGGACGGCAATACGAGTAGAAAACTATAGAACAGCATACGCGAAGCTTTGCGTATGTGTTACGTACACATCGCACGCTAACCTCTTGCGGGCTAGCGCTAGGTGACGTCCGCAATGTCCACGTGCTTTGTGTTAGGTACGCTAAATCTCTCTAATGAAGACGAATTTCCTCAGAGCTCCATTTCACTGCTAAAGTCGATTAGCTAAAGCCCCCGCCCACTTATGCTCATGCCGTCCGTAGCACAACGTCACAATTCCTCATTTAACAATTATGTATTCCGCCAACGGGAAAAATAAACACCAGGTTTTGCTGAACCCGGAATGATTTGATATGTGGGGTTTAACGTCCGAACCCGGAATTGAAACCTTAAAGCATGTACGAAGAAACTGCAAATGGTCAAATCAAGAAACCTCACAAATGAATTCTTGTCCCATTTCTTTTTGTTTAAACGCATTTAGTATGTCCTCAATTTTTTTTACAGCGTGTGACTTGCGAATTAAAATAAAATAATTACCACTGTATCTGAACACTGCTGTAGTTTGGTTGCACGCAATCATAGACCAATAATTATTTGTTCAACTTATCAAAAAGTAATCATTGAACAATTATAAATTCGATGTTCAAGCTCTCAATACACACAATAGCATGTTTTGACAGTATATATCGATGCGTCATCAATCATTCGCGTACCGCGTAACTCGTACATTCTGTATACATTCACTCGGTTATACCTACATTGAATACATCATTCCTTGCGCATGTCATGCAGGTGCGTTCAGGCATGTGCCGTATTTTGGATGTAGTAATAGTCAACATTCAGAGGCGCCTTTCGTTTTTTTTTTCTCGTTTGGTGTTCTCACGGCGAAAACAAGCACCCGGCGACAGAAAACAGCCGGCGCGTGCACTTCACCGGTTCGACGTACACACCGCTTCCATGTGTTTCGCGCGCTCGCGTCGGGTTCTGGGATTGCTTGAAAAATGCCTATAGAGAGCTAATTTTTAGATGGCCACAAAGCACAGGCGAGGTGACTCCCAAGCTGGGCTTCGCGGTACGTTTCGTGCACGCAAAACACAACACGATCGAGCCCGTTGTTGGCTATTGTGATGCGTTCCACACAAGCGCCCGGTATGACAGAATAAAAATTGGTTTCTTCTGAAGGAGTAATTATTAATTTGTGGGGTTTCATGTCCTAGAACCATCATGTGAGAGACGCCATAGTGGAGGGCTCCGGAAACTTCGGCCATCTGGGGTTCCTTAACGTACTATGACATCGCGCAGTAAATGGGCCTCTACCATATCAGCTCCATTGAAACATGACCGCCCTGGCGGAGAGTAGCCGAGCGCCCTTTTCACTGATTTCTGCCCAGAATGAGATCGAAATTGCGAATCCGATAGGCGTACTGTTCTCACGGCTACCTTTCACAGCCGGGACGCAGTGCCACAACTATGCGCCGGTGAAGTACAGCGTGGCGTCGTATCGAAACCAGTTGCAGACATCACGTGTGGGGCAAAACTTAAAAGCCGTATACAACAGTCTCGTCACAGCATAGGCGTGTATCTGAGGTATCGTTGCGTAGTTTTTATTTCGCGAAACTCTCCGAGTGTCGTACTACTGCCAACACGCCCCTAGGAACGTAAGTGAGACCTCTGACACAAGAGCAAAGAAGATGGTTAGTTTCTTTTACAACCGTTTTCGCACGGAACGTATGTCTGCACACATGTTGCACCCCTCACGTGGTTTATTCCTTTGTATAAGCTAACTGGTTTGCGCACAGCGCGTATTCATTTGTGTTTGCTCTGTCACGGCCGGGCTAGGCTGCACCTGCGCGCGCTTCTTTTCTAACGACCTTCTCACCCGTCGCGAATACAATGGGAGAGTTTCTGAGTATGTTTCGCCACCTGTCGGAGGTAGGGGCGCAGCGACCGTGATAAACCTTTGTAGCACTTATTACATTGTACGGCTAAACAACAAACGGGGGTAAAACAACACGTACGCTATGTTTGGAAACAACTTCCCGAGAACCGGTATGGCTCAGTGGTAGAATACTCGGCAAGGACACAGTGGACCCAGGTTCGAGTCCCTTTGTGCCCTTGCTGTTCTTTATTTACTGAGTTTTTTCACCATTTCTTGTTATACTGGTTGTGGACACTGGCGGACAACTACGGCGCCGCGCTTTACCCGTGTTCTGATCTCATCACAGCTTTCGCTTTAAAATTACAGAAAAACCAAGAAGGCTGCCTAGCTCCGCACTTCCTTCTAGTTTGACACCAGTAGTGCAAAGTTGATTGATTTGTGGGGTTTAACGTCCCAAAACGACCATATGATTATGAGAGACGCCAGGGCTCCAGAAGTTTTGACCACCTGGGGTTCTTTAACGCGCACCCAAATCTGAGCACACGGACCTACACAATTTCCGCTTCCATCGGAAATGCAGCCGCCGCAGCCGGGATTTGATCCCGCGACCTGCGTGTCAGCAGCCGAGTACTTTAGCCACTACACCACCGCGGCGGGGCAGTAGCGCAAAGTTGCTACAATTTTCTGTTGAGCTGTGGCCTGAGTGATACTTTAACAGGAATTACGTTCCCTTAGCCATCATCCTTATTCTCATTATCATCAGTTATATGGCCACTGCAGGACAAAGGCCTCTCCTATTTTCTGCCAGTCAATTCGGTCCTGTGCTTGCTGCTGCCACTTTATAGCCGCAAAGGCTCTAATCTCATCTGCCCATCTTACTTTCTCTCTTCCCCTAACCCACTCGCCTTCTCTGGGAATCCAGTAAGTTACCCTTGATGACCAGTGGTTATCCAACGTACGCGCTACATGCCCGGCCCTTAGTTCTTCGCCCGAATGCTCTTCAAAGCGGTGTATGGCGGCAACCTGCAACAAAGCTATTTATATGTTTTTGTTTCCTAATTCTTTTTCTTCTTTGCACTTTCGCTTTAGTACAACTACGCTTTCAGTAATTTGTCTGAAATGTGTATTGAGTTCCAAAAGAAACCCTCGCGAAGTCAGAAGCCTTTAGATTTCTTTATGCACAATATACATTGCGAAATTTGATAGAACCATGATGACCAAAAATTTACTTTTCATTCTCATATAGATACAAGTAGAAGCTCTTAGGAGGAATAGCCACAGCCTCAACAACAAATATTCAGGCTGGGCCATACCCTCGTCAATGGGCAAGAACAAGAAACGAGCGCGAAATACTGCCCCCCCCCCCAAACCAGAAAAAAAAAAACACATCAACGATATATAATGGAGCTCTCCTGACGAAAACAGCTCGTCTTAATATTTTGTCCAGCGACGTTTCAAGTTGAAGGGCTGAACATCAATTTAGTATAATAAATTTAGTTTAATAATTGTGTCGTCATGTATCAGCCAATTTGTTCGCTACAATAAGAACATTGTATTACCAAAACAAGAGGCAAGCAGTGTTATTCGCAAAAAATAATAATTATTAATATAATAATAACTACAGGAGCGTTGCGTACAAAAACGTCCGTATACTTTCAAGGGACACCGTAGTAGAGAGCGTTGGAAAGTTCGACCTCTGGAGCTTTTCGAACGTGAATCCAAATCTAAGTAGACGGGCCTCAAGCATTTTTACCTCACCCGCAAAAAAAAAAAAAAAACATCTATTAACTCTTGATTTTACAACGCCACTCCAGTAGCCACGTGGCTGTTTCGTTGCCTTGCACACACCGAGGAAGTGAGTTTAATCTACTCCGGCAGATGCTCATAAGGATAGTATGAAAAGCATTCCTATCTCTCTAAATAAATTTCCACGAGTAATATAAACAACCATAGGCTACAATTTAAGTAGTCCACAAGCACGACATGCTTTAGATTATGCTTAGGATTATCTAAACATGAAAAAAAATGAGTTTAGCAGTTTTGTCAGCGTATCGGCGCCTGAGAGAGAGAGAGAGAGAGAAACAGAGAGGAAATGAAGGGAGGTTGACCAAGCTTGGCTCGGTTGGTTACCCTTCTTTTGGGGTGAGAGAAAGGGGAGTAATAAAAAGGAAACAGATAGAAAAAAAATGGCAGCATATCGACGGAGTGAATGATGGATAGTGGGGCGAAGCATCCGTCCGTCCATTCGTTCTTGCTTCCGTCCGTCCATGCGTGCGTCCGTGTGGCTGCCCGTGCGTCTATTCGTGCGTCCGCACGTTCATCTGTGCGTTCGTTTCTGCTTTAGTCCATGCATCCGCTCCTGCGTCCATCCATGCGTCCATCCGTCCATGCAGCCATCCATGCGTCCGTCTATGCATCTGTCTGTGTGTCCGTTCGTCCATCTACTCAACACTCCAAGTACCACCATCTCGCATCTTTTCCTGATATATTCCTCATATAAAAGCACCGCCATCCAGCGGACATTCCAAAGACTGAACGAGAGGAGGCACATGCACACTTTCTTACGGCTTGCGCTTCGTGTCTACTTCCCACCTTTAACCACCTCGAGTTCGTGGTATATACTAGTTCACTGTATTCATGGCACTGCAGTCAAACCCTCGCTAAACCTTTCTAAAACCTTAGAGGTTACGCCCAGCGAGTATAACGTAGCAACCCTTTCTTGTCTTCTGTGCGTTGTTGAACAATAAAAAATTTGCAGCGTGCGCGTGAAGTTAAAGCCAAATTCTCCAGTCTCTCATGTTCCCTTAGCAGCCATTGCATGTACATTGAGCACTATCTTTTATTGTTCAACAACGCACAGAAGAAATCTCTCACCGGCACCATCTTGGAGGTCAAAATGTTATACTAATTACACACTACTACAACGAATACGAGGGATGAACAGGTGCCGCTATAAGGATCTTCGCCCTCAAAAAGATGTACCAATGGACCTGCAGGCTAAACGCATCGTTACTAAGCGCACAGACGTTTTTTCATACGTTTAGCCAGGGCTGCTGGCACCTCACCGCTGTCCGATAGCTAATCATACCATTATTGATTGATTTGATTTGTGGGGTTTAGCATCCCAAAACCACCATTTGATTATGAGAGACGCCGTAGTAGAGGGCTCCAGAAATTTCGACCACCTGGGGTTCTTTAACGTGCACCCAAATCTGAGCACATAGAATCACACCATTATTGTTTGTTGCATGCAGACAAATGCCATGCAAATCTAACACTCGGCTGCTGTTTTACAGACTGTAGGGAAGAAACTCGTAGTGCTCACCATGCAGATGCAGAGGATCATTAAACCATTTGTTTGCGTTTTCACAATTGCCCCGTTGATATCAGGTGGCTGGACTTCGTCTGAAGTCACCCCTGACATGACAAAGGTAGGCATTGTCAGCAACTTTTTATAGCAAAAAATATTTCTGAAAATACCTCAAGGTAATGTACCAGCTCGAGTGTCATTCATGTTCACCAGAATTATATTATTGTATGTCTAGGAGCAGGTGCGTCACCAAATGGTAACCATTAAACAAATCAGCGTATGTTACAGACACGACAACCATAGTCCAGTTTGTTTGCCACGTGTTTCCGGAGTCGTAAAGGCAGCGGTAGCTCAAAATAATCATGTAGGACAGTACAAAAAAAATTATATTGCGAGCCATGCTATACCAAAAACCACGCATACTATAAGCCAACGCAATGAAATATTTTATTCAAATTTAGAATTCCGCTTTTCCCTTATTTATTCACGAACTTGTCAGCCTTCGCGCCTATTTATTTATTTACGCTGGAGTGCTTGAAGCCTTTACCGATCACTGCCTTTCAAAAGGGGCAAGATAATGCACTAACAGTTGAGAAAATTGTGCCCTTTGGCTAACTCGAAATGAAAAATACAGCTGTGCTCATCTTTGGCATACATATCGGGCGTAGCAACGAAACCAACGTCTCGGTTATTTCCAAGAGATTTCCGAGAACGAAAGATATAGTTGTACCAGATTTAATAATTACAATAATTCATGGTACATCAAACAAAGGAGTACGTACATCGTAGAAATACACAGAAGGAGGTCTGGTAGTAACAAACTGAAATAGAACTTTCTATGCATGAGATGGTGAACAATATACACAAAATAGTAATGTGGAGACTGTGTATTGACAAAAGGTAAAAGCAAAATAAAACAAATCAACAAAGGGAATTGAATAGGTAAAGTCATTGAATAGGTAAAATAATATGGCTAAGTTAATAGTCCGAATCGTGTTACAAGCATAAAAGTTCCACAGATTCAGGCAAATATTTTCGTATATTGTTTGAATAATACTCTTTGTTATGTCTAATGTGCTAGGGCGTCGGTGCGGTGGCAAATATTTTATCAAAGCCTATCATCATACCAGCTGCAGGATTTGGTAAAATTATTCATGTTATAAGCAGCACTGAGCTATTATATAAATAAATTGTGCATGGGAAAATATCTAAAAATTATCTACAATACAAATACCCAGTAAATGTTAGACAATGCGGACTTCCAGTTTGCTGTTAAAGATATTACCTGTGCCTAAATTTGCTCTTTTATGACCAATTCAAAGGATTTAACCATTGTGAAAATAAAACAATGGCGTTGTTCGTTTTCGTTATACTAGTGAATTTCAGTACTTGCAAATCATTGCTTTATTTTGATCATTTGCGTAAAGAATCATATATTCAATAAATATATTGGGTATTGAACTGTAGTTACCTTACACCATTCTAGTTTTTTGGCGTGTATTGCCATTCTATATACTCCATTCCACTGTTCTTTGGATATGTCACTTTCGAATAGCTTTTATGTTACTGTTTGATTAATGTTAGAGTAACACCACCTTTGTTGGTTTTTTAGTCTTTTGCATATATTTAGTTTGATTGTGTGGTATTGGGGGAAATAATACAGTAACATAGGTTCAGTTCGGGATCTCTCGGCGTATCATGTCACAATGTCAGACAGTAAGGAATAAATAAGAATATATCATACACGTAAGTCGATCTTAGGTGCTTATAATTAGCAATGTGACGCTGTTATTGGTAGTCAAAATTTCCATTTTTTGTGATCAGTATATGTTATATTATTATTTATTGTGTTCACGTGGATGCGAAAACAATGAATAAATAGCACGCAACACAAGGAAGTATGCCAGTTTTGTGCAAGAGTTAAGTAACGCGCATCCCTTCACGTGTACTCTATTCTGACACTCACAGTTTTTGAATACAAGCGATCCCATATGGTCATACATGACGACATCGAATAGGAGAGAGTATGACTGCAAGGTGGATGTCATTGGCGATATACAGGACACAAATGTGCTTTTTCGGAGATTTCTCGGGTATCGAAAAGTTATAATCAGGTAACTTTCAAACATACGCGTATGGGTTTTTCCTTTACCAACCTAGCCACATTTTTTTCAGTGACTGGGTGCTATTTCTAAATGGACACTTATACTATAAAAACGCTCGATACGGAAACAATCGCCCGATATATAATGCAATGAACGTGAGCTTTAGAGGTACGTATGACTCCTCCCTTCAAATGTGTAGCATTACTGTGAGCCTTACTTAAACTCACATTTACACTTACGCCGACTCATACGTATTTCAAAGCAGCATCGTTCATAAACGATTTCAATATTTATTGCTCACAGGTGTGAATTACGCAAGGGCTGTTCCTTGTTCTCCACTCTGACTACTTTTCCAGGGAAGCTCTTGATAAATTATATCTTATGTTGTCTTTTTTTCTTCAAGAAAAAGGTCCTTGTTGGTTTGCAGCCAGTCATAACTCGTATTTGAAGGTACTATATCAAAAGGCACCAAGAAAAGCACATAGTGCGTGATATACCAGTGTTTACGAGCATTTATACCATGTTCGAGAGAGCTGATTCTGGACTAACGGAGTCAGAAGTCTACTCACTCGGTCTCGCTCAGTCTCAGATGTAGGCGTGAGTCTGAGTGAGCCCGGGTGAGTAATATTTGAATGAGTTTCAGTCCGAGTGAGTCCAGTTCAAGAAAATCTTGGTGAGTGTGAGTTCGAGTGAGTCAGGCTCAGTAAATGTTTGGGGAGCCTAAGTGCAAGTAAGTCCTCCGTGCAGAATATTTTTCACGAGCGAGCTCCAGAGGTTTTGCTGACCTATGCGTATGACACGGCTGCTTTCGTCTATTTCGTCCCTGTTTTTGGCAAATGTGCTTGACTGGGCTGGTTGGTGAATATCATGTGAACAATAAGCCAGTTCTGAAGACGGGACAAGGTGAACACAAAGACACGGGGACAAACACAATCACCACGAAGTCGGCGCCTTCTTGTCCTTTCTTAAGCACTGCTTTATTAATCATTTTCTCTGTTTTTTACACACATTTTCATCGACAGTTGTCTTTGAAAAAAAAACAGAAACTAAAAAATTGGTTTATTTTGTTTCATAAGAGCGGGGTAGAACTTGGTATTTTATAACATGTACTAGTTGTTGCAGTAATATGAAGCATTTTTTAGATTTCAAGCTGTGCATGCTACACACAGCGCAGCAGCTCTGCCACTGTGTACTTATTACTGAAGCTCCATGGAAAACATCTGTTTTCGTTGACTAATTTTGTGCGCTGTGCCATAGTGTAACACATGGGAAGCGCTTTTGGGGTTTTCATGCCCAAAAACCAAAATATAATTTTGAGCGACACCATAAGGGAGGGCTACGCCAAATTTAAGCATCTGACGTTCCGTACACATGAACCCATGAACGGGGGGAGGGAGGGCGTGCAGCTTTTGACTTTTTTCGAAATAAGCAATGAGTGCAGTTTGAAGGCCGGTGGTCGCGAGAATGCAGAAATCAACATTTTCACTTTTTTTTGGCAACGACGTTGTTCTCAGCCGACGTTTTCATATCCGGCGTGGTGATAGCGCTGGTCACGTGGCCTCGTATTGGAGCGAGAGCGGGCCTCCGAAGGAATAGAAGGAGTGCGTGTGCTACGCGAGGCGAGGGTGGAGGATGTCAAGGGAAGAACATTCGAGAAACGCGCCAAGTTCTCGTTTTGCTGATGTAGAAACCGTCCAACTTGAGCGTCATTGAGAGCTGACGAAAGAAGAGGCATGTCGTTGCCGAGCCTACCGCTATGTTCTCAAGAGAGACCGAGACCAAGTGACAACAAACGGAAGACATGAAAACTATGTATAAGCACAATATCATCCGTAAAGAACCAGTATAGGCCTTCGAATATTGTTCGCCAAGTAGAGCTAGCTGGAGGTTTCTGCCTATAGTAAGATGAAGCAAACGAAACACGAACGCTGCTGCACAGATATCAACGGTGCCGCGCGGAAACATGGCCCCTCCATTTCACTCGTGAAGGCACCGCTTAGAGGAAGGCGCCTCCACGCTTGTACCTGGCGAATCTTGTCTGGAACGTTTCTCAGCCGCCACAGTGGCACAGTGTTTAATGTGCTGCAATACACGGGTTCAATCCCCATCAATGGCAGTTGCGTTTTCAAGAGAGCTGCACTTCTAGAGGCCGTGTACTGTGCGATATTCTGAACGTAACAGAGTATAGAAAAAGGATTATTATAGATTATTCTGCGTACGCTGTATGAGCTACGTAGCCTTCCTTGGTGTGGTGTTATTGAATCTGCTCACGTTGGTTAACTTTCAGAATCTGCTTTATTGCGTGCGTTTGTATAGACTTCAGTTTGTTTACTAATATGCGATGATGATTGTGGTGCGAGAGCAGAGGAATAGCCCGCGCCACAAACAGTTTCCAACCTTTCCTTATATAATAATACTGTTATTAATTTTATAGAGCTATATATATATATGTATATATATATATATATATATATATATATATATATATATATATATATATATATCTATATATATATATATATATATATATATATATATATATATATATATGGGATATGGCACAACGGGAGCGTTGTCAACAAGGATAAATATATTTATTTCCCAACAGTTTCGGGAGGGCTCCTCCCTTCATCAGGGGATGAGTTATACTAACACGAACTTCCAAACTTCGTTGCTGCCGCGTCCCTCTCGCCTTAAAAAATGCTTGCGAGAGTGAGCGAAAACTAAAAAAAAAGAAAGAAAGGAAGAAAAAAAAGAGAAGAAAAAAAGAGGAAAAGAAAAAAAAGAAAAAATAAAGTAAGAAAAAAAGAAAAAAAAAGAAAGTAAAAAAGAGGAAGAACCACTGTCAACACCTAGAAATAAACCAAACGTACGTCCACATCCGGTTTTTATCCCATGCTGGTTAGTTCTCGACGTGTGTCGGGCCACCCGAGATTGTCGCCGCGGTGACGGGAGCGGTCCTCGACGGCGTGCTTAAGGAAAGGGTTTCCCCTTAATGAGTCGGTTGGCTCTTTACCTTTCATCCTTGTCTGTTTCCCTTCAATGGTCATCAAGTGGTAGGCGAACAGAAACGCTTTGTATGTGCATGTGAAAAAAAGAAAAAAAGGAAAAAAAGAAAGAAAAAAACAAAAAAAAAACAAGAAAGGACAGTGTACACGTACGAGTCAGTCAGAAAAAACAAGCAGAGTCTCCAGCTATCAATCTTAGTCACCAATTTCCTCCTGGCTTACTTCTCCGAAGCAGGAGAGTCTTCCGCGGTCCTCGTTGGTGCCGGCTACTAATGTTCGAAATTTGAAAATAAAATATGCCTCACGCTGTTCGCGCTCGCGCCTGTTTGAGAAACCGGACTGCAAAAGAGGTACGCTGATATTTTCAAAACTGTGGTTTGGTAGGCGCAGATGTCTAGATAAAGGTAGCTTCGGCAATGAAGTGGCGTGGTACCGGTGATTACTGAACCGCAGCCGAAATGGTGTGTCTGTTTGGCCGATATATTCTTGTCCGCAGATGTTGCAATGTAGCATGTATATTACGTTGCTGGAGCCACAATTAAGGCTTTCAGTTATGCAGAATTTGAAGTCCGAGAAATTCGCTTTGGATTCACGTGTTGTGACCATCTGTGGGCATACCTTGCATCGAGCTTTTCCGCAGGGATGGCACCCTGATTGAATTTTGGGGGTGTTTGTTTTTGCTCTGACAAGAATGTCCTTCAGATTTTTATCCCTGCGGTACACCACGTGAGGTGGCTTCGCGAAAATAGAAGTTAGTCGTTTGCTTTGCCTGATTATGTTGAAATGGCGGGAAAGTATGTTGTTGATTCGTGGCGCTGATGAGGAGTAAGTTAGTACAAGGTTCATTTGGGAAGTCGTTTTAGATACTCTGTTTGGTCCCTTAATTATATCATTTCTGTTCACGTCTCGAGCACGTAGTATGGCATCGTCAATAATGTCTTCCGGATAATTTTGTTTCAATAAAAAATGCTTTAGTTGTTCTACGTGTCTGTCAAATTCCCGCATATCGGTGCATATTCTTCGGTACCGGTAGGCCTGAGAATATGGAATACCCGTTCTGCAATGCTTTGGGTGGCTGCTGTTGAAATGTAGGTACATTTGACGGTCTGTAGGCATTACAAAAAGTTTACAGACCATCAAATGTACCTATATTTCAACAGCAGCCACCCAAAGCATTGCAAAACGGGTATTCCATATTCTCAGGCCTACCGGTACCGAAGAATATGCACCGATATGCGGGAATTTGACAGACACGCGGAACGCCTAAAGCATTCCTTATTGAAACAAAATTATCCGGAAGACATTATTGACGATGCCATACTACGTGCTCGCAACGTGAACAGGAATGATATAATTAAGGGACCAAACAGAGTACCTAAAACGACTTCCCAAACGAACCTTGTACTAACTTACTCCTCATCAGCGCCACGAATCAACAACATACTTTCCCGCCATTTCAACATAATCAGGCAAAGCAAACGACTAACTTCTATTTTCGCGAAGCCACCTCACGTGGTGTACCGCCGGGATAAAAATCTGAAGGACATTCTTGTCAGAACAAAAACAAACACCCCCAAAATTCAATCAGGGTGCCATCCCTGCGGAAAAGCTCGATGCAAGGTATGCCCACAGATGGTCACAACACGTGAATCCAAAGCGAACTTCTCGGATTTCAAATTCTGCATAACTGAAAGCCTTAATTGTGACTCCAGCAACGTAATATACATGCTACATTGTAACATCTGCGGACAAGAATATATCGGCCAAACAGACACGCCATTTCGGCTGTGGTTCAATAATCAGCGGTACCACGCCACTTAACTGCCAAAGCTACCTTTATCTACACATCTGCGCCTGCCAAACCACAGTTTTGAAAATATCAGCGTAACTCTTTTGCAGTCTGGTTTCTCAAACAGGCGCGAGCGCGAACAGCGTGAGGCATATTTTATTTTCAAATTTCGAACATTAGTAGCCGGCATCAACGAGGACCGCGGAAGACTCTCCTGCCTCCGAGAAGTAAGCCAGGAGGAAATTGGTGACAAAGATAGATAGCTGCCGACCATGCTTGTTTTTTCTGACTGACTCGTACGTGTACACTGTCCTTTCTTGTTTTTTTGTTTTTTCTTCTTTTTTTCTTCTTTTCTTTTTTTCAGATGCACATACAAAGTGTTTCTGTTCGCCTACCACTTGATAACAATTGAAGGGAAACAGACAAGGATGAAAGGTAAAGAGCCAACCGACTCAGTAAGGGGAAAGCCTTTCCTTAAGCACGCCATCACGGACCACTCCCGCCACTGCGGCGACAATCTTGGGTGGCCCGACGCACGTCGAGAACTGACCAGCATGGGATAAGAACCAGATGTGGACGTACACGGACATTTGGTTTCGTTCTCAGTGTTGACAGTGGTTCTTCCTCTTTTTTACTTACTTTCTTTCTTTCTTTCTTTCTTTCTTTCTTTCTTCCTTTCTTTCTTTCTTTCTTTCTTTTTTTTCTTTCTTTCTTTCTTTTTTTTAGTTCTCTCTCACTCTCGCAAGCATTTTTCAGGGCGAGAGGGACGCGACAGCAACGAAGTTTGGAAGTTCATGTTAGTATAACTCGTCCCCTGATGAAGGGAGGACCCCTCCCCCGAAACTGTTGGGAAATGAATATATTTATCCTTGTTGACAACGCTCCCGTTGGGCCATACCTTCACGAAAACTAACTGGCCCATTGAATTATTACTCCCACTATATATATATATATATATATATATATATATATATATATATATATATATATATATATATATATATATATATATTGTAAAGAAGCCTCCGAACTGAAATGGGTCAAACTCTCAAGTGCTTTCTAATGGGTCTACCCAAAAAGGACGCCGCTCGCGCTGGGAGTCCGTGCTTGGCCGTTACTGTTGCCATTGTGTATGCTCACTGTGTGCCGGCTAATAAACGCCATAACAAATTGGTGGAGAGTGCTACTATCCCCTTCGATGCCCTTGGAACTACGATCACGTACCCTGCAATCTACCATGTCCCACGACGCCTCTCAGCAAACGCCTCCTCCCATGCCACCCCTTGTCCCGGTGTCCCCAGGATCCGCGATCCACCCATCTTCATGGCCGCTGATGGCACTGACGCGGAAAACTAGCTCAATAATTACGAGCGCGTGAGCGTCCCCATTAAATGGGGCGAGGACTGCAAGTTGACAAACTTGGTGTTCTACCTTTCGGGCGTTACAAGTTTGTGGTACAAGAGCCACGCGTCCGATTTCACAACCTGGTCCAATTTTAAGACCGCTATCACCAACGTTTTTGCCCACCCTGCCGTTCGTAAGCTGCAAGCCGGGCAGCGCTTACGCGAACGCGCTCAGCGGGCTGGTGAATCATTCACCAGTTACATAGAAGATGTCCTAGACCTGTGCAAGAAATCCAACGACAGCATGTCCGAACCAGACAAGATCCGGAACGTCATGAAGGGCATTGACGATGATGTCTTCACGATGCTGCTTGCCAAAAACCCAGGCACAGTAGCTGAGGTCATCACGCTGTGCCAGAGCTACGAGGAGCTCCGCCGGCAGCGTTCGATATACCGTAGCTCCACACCACGAGATGCAGGGCTTGCTGGCTTGGAAGCGAGATGTGATCAGGTGGCGCTGCTGGCAGACCTCAAGTCCTTCATACGTGAGGAAATCACGTGCCAGTTCTCCCTCCTTCCCTTTGCGCACCCACCGGCTGCTCAACAATCGGCAACTACCATTCTTCAACACATCCGCCAAACAATTGACCAGGAAATATCGGAGGTTATGCCTGCGTACCACCCACAACAACTTCCGGCCTCTGCGCCTCTAAGTCACGCCCAAGTGCTCGCCAGGCCGCCTCAAGTCGTTCAAGCGCCTGCCCCACTGACTTACGCCGAAGCTGCCGCACCATTTCCGTCCTTTGCAGCGTGTATGCCGGCTGCGTGTGTTGGCGCAACTCCTGAGCCTCATTTTCAGCCAACCATGCAGGCTTTCCAGCCACCGTTCCGGGCGAGACCCACTCCGGCGAACCGATGGCGCACACCCGACAACCAGCCCATCTGCTTTGCTTGCGGTTACGCCGGTCACGTAGCCCGTTAATGCTCTTCATTACAGCCGAATTCCATTTATTCACCTGTTGCTGGCCAGCTTAGACGTCCGTATAACGACGAAATGCCGTCTATGCCACAGTCATCACGCCCAGGTCTGTCTCCTCGAAGGTCGCCGTCTTCACGACGTCATTCTTTGTCCCCCTTGCGGCCAAGTTCGGCTGCTCATGAGCGAAAAAACTAGTCGCAGTCCCAGAGGCAAGGACTTCGACGCAATCGCATTGTGAAAGCCCTCCTAGCCGCATATCTAATGTCAATGACGTGCTTGTGGACGGTATTCATGCATCTGCCCTTATTGTACTGGAGCTGCCATATCAGTTATGGACGAAAACCTCTGCCGCCTGCTTCGAAAACTGATGACGCCAATTCCTGGGTTGTCCCTTCGTACCGCTAGTTCACATCGTGTGCATCCTACAGCAGGGTGCACATCTCACGTTGTCGTTCAGGACATTCTGCATGTCGCCCAATTCATTATCATTCCTGCATGCTCCCATTACGTCACCCTGGGATGGGATTTTCTTTCCCGCAACGACGCCGTCATTCATTGTGCCACCTCCGAAATTGAACTCTCACCCTTCTCGCATTTGACGCCAGACGACAGTCCCTCGACAGTGAGCAAGATTCTCGTGAAAGACGATACCACAGTGCTTCCAAGCCCGACGATGGGTGTATCGGTCTATAAACTGCACTGGTCTCTCCAACACAATCGCACTCGTATCCCCATCTGACCGTGCTTCCAGAAGGAAAGGATTGCTAGTACCTTTCGCGACCGTACGAATCACCCAGGGCAACGCCGCTATTTGTGTGACCAACCCATCCCCGTACACTGTTACCTTAGTTCGAGGGGAATGTCTCGGCAGAGTGGAACCAGTCGACAACGCACAAGTCCTGGACGTACCCGATGACTCGCGTTGTCCCGATTTGCGTACCATAAATGCTGTTTCCACTTCTGATCCTTCATCTCTTGATGTATTTGGCCCCTACATTGATGACAAGCTTACGTCAGTACAGCGTTCCCACCTTCTGGACGTGTTGCAGGAATACCGTTCTTCTTTCGATGTCGGGCGAAGTTCTCTTGGTCGCACGTCCACTGTTACGCATCGTATCGACACTGGTGCCCATCCACCATTATGGCAACGTCCATACCGCGTGTCGCCTGCTGAACGCCGAGAAATTAACGAGCAGGATGACGATATGCTCCAATGCGACGTCATTCGGCCCTCGGACAGTCCATGGACGTCTCTTGTTATTCTTGTTGCGAAGAAAGATGGTTCTGTGCGGCTCTGTGTGGACTACAGACGGCCCAATAAGATCACTCGCACGGATGTCTTCCCACTGCCGCGCATCGATGACGCAAATGACAGCCTTCACGGAGCCCAATTTTTTCCTTCTCTCGGTCTGCGCTCGGATGTACTGTCAAGTATCCATGGCTGATGACGCTCGACCGAAGACTGTCTTCATCACACCCGACGGCTTGTACGAATTCAACGGCATGCCGTTTGGTCTGTGTAATGCACCTGCGACCTTTGAGCGCATGATGGACACCGTTGTGCGCAATTTGAAATGGCACACGTGCTTGTGTTACCTCGATGACGTTGTTGTCTTCGCTCCAGATTTCTCCACGCATCTCCAACGTCCTAAAGAAGTTTTCGCACGTGTGAGCAATGCCAGCTTGCAACTAAATCTGAAGAAGTGTCGCTTTGCAGCACGCCAACTCGCCATCCTAGGGTACGTCGTGTCCAAGGATGGTATTCTTCCTGACCCAGCCAAGCTTCGGGCCGAGGCCGAATTCCCCAAATATACGTCCAACAAAGAACTGCGTAGTTTCGTGGGCCTGTGCTCATACTTCTGACGCTTCATACGAAACTTTGCCATGATCATATCACCGCTGATGAAGCTCCTTGAAAGTAACGGGTCCCTCAATTCGCGGTCGTCCGAGTGCGACGACACGTTCGCGAAGCTCCGCCATTTGTTGACGTCTGCTTTCATTCTACGCCACTACGACCCTACGGCCCCAACGGAGGTGCACACGGACGCCAGAGATGTAGGCCTCGGCGCTGTCCTGGCGCAGCGCACACCCGGATTCCCTGAATATGTCGTGGCATATGCAAGCAGTACGCTCACGAGAGCCGAGACAAACTACACCATCACGGAAAAAGAGTGCCTGGCGATCGTCCGGGCCCTTACAAAGTTTCGACCTTATGTGTATGGTCGCCCGTTCGACGTTGTCACCGACCAACATGCACTATGCTGGCTGTCATTATTGAAGGATCCCTCACGCCGTCTCGCCCGTTGGGCTCTTCGCTTACAAGACTACGACAACCGCGTGCTGTACCGCAACGGACGCCAGCATGCTGACGCCGACGCCCTCTCGCGCTCCCTTCTGCCTGAAGATGACGTGCTCTGCTCAGTATTCTAGGTTGCTGTTTCTACCATTGATGTTGACATCATCACTGCCGAACAGCGAAAGGATAATTGGATCGCCCCACTGATCGACTTGCTCTCTGATCCGTCCGCAACGCCATCTACGCGTTCCTTGCGTCGTCGAGATCCCAATTTCACCATTCGTGACGGCTTCCTACACCGACGCAGTTACGACGCCGATGACCGGCAGTGGTTACTCGTGAGACCCCGCAGTCTGCGGTCGGAGATATGTGAATCCTTCCATGCTGATCCGCAATGCACGCACTCTCGGGTGTTCAAAACCTACCAGCGCATTGGACAACGCTACTTCTGGCGTGGGATGTACCACTACGTGCAGCAGTTCGTTCACTCCTGCCTCGCTTGCCAACGCCGCAAACCATCAGCACACATGTCACCAGCCGGTCTGCAACCGTTACCTTGCCCTGACCGTCAGTTTGGGCGCATAAGTATCAATTTGTATGGACCACTTCCTCTGACGTCCGCTGGCTACCACTGGGCCATCGTCGCTGTAGATCATTTAACGCGATACGCCAAAACCGCTGCTTTCCCTGCGGCTACTGCGCATGATGTTGCGTCCTTCATACTGCATCGATTCATACTGCGCCACGGTCCACCTCAGGAGCTTCTCAGCGATTGAGGCCATGTCTTCTTGTCAGAAGTCGTCGACGCCATTCTCACTGAGTGCCATTCTGCACACCGCAAAACTACTGCTTACCACCCGCACACGAATGGTCTCACCGAATGCTTCAACCGCACCCATGGCGACATGCTTTCGATGTACGCCGCCACCAACCACACGAATTAGTAGACTATACTGCCCTTCGTCACGTACGCCTACAGCACCGCTTCTCAGAGCACGACCGGCTTTTCACCTTTCTTTTTGCTGTACGGAAGGCACCCGTCGCACACCATGGACACCATACTCCCGTACACGCCGGATCCATCTGAGTGTACACCTATTTCCGAGACAGCCAGGCTTGCTGAAGATGTCGCGAGCTTGCCAAGGCGTTTACGACGCATGAACAAGAGCGACAGAAGAGTATTCGTGACGGCTCTGCCACTTCTGAGCACACGTTTCTTCCTGGTTCCCTTGTATGGCTCTAAATCCCGACCTCTGTAGCTGGCCTTTCTTCCAAACTACTCCCGAAATATGAAGGTCCCTAATATGTGATCGAGCGCACATCTCCAGTCAACTATCTTATCGATCCAATTGAACAATCTTCGGGCATGCGCCGTCGCGGGCGCGACATAGCCAACGCGGAGCGCCTGAAGGCTTACTATGACCCCCTCATAGTGAGAAGCTGTTAGGTCGCCAGGCAGCTCCCTCTTCGGCCCCGGGGTAATTGTAGAGAAGCCTCCGAACACTGAAATGAGTCGAAATCTCATGTGCTTTCTAGTGGGTCTCCCCAAAAAGGACGGCGCTCGCGCTGCGAGTCCGTGCTTGGTGGTTACTGTCGCCATTGTGTATGCTCGCTGTGTGCCGGCTAATAAACGCTATAACAATATAAATAAATAAATAAATAAATAAATAAATAAATAAATAAATAAATAAATATATATATATATATATATATATATATATATATATATATATATATATATATATATATATATATATATATATATATATATATATGTTGTGATTTTGCTGGAGCTTGTGCGTCTTTGTGCGATGTATGTAGTAGCACCATCCGGGCGAAGACAACACACAGAAAAAGCGACGAAAGCAACAAAGGGGGGAGGGTGGTCAAGCAAGCTTTGCTTTGAGGTGGGGTTAGACTTCATTGGTTAAAAGCTATGTTTGGGGATTTTACAATCATATGATGAAGAATTTACGTATGTTTCGTGAAATATATCAAATTTGGGCACTCGCACTTTCAACAAAATTTGTGGTCTTTGTTCTCTGTATTTACTAAAAACGTGCTTAGTATTTGTGTACCTTTTTCAATGAAGCTAGCGGGCTTAAGCGAACAATGTTTTTCGCACGTCCTAACTATTTGCATTTGCATAGCTTAGATACTCGAATAAGTAGCTTACATTATTTGTTATTAATAAGTAGCAATTTTCATACACCGAAAACTGTGATAAAACATAAAAAAGCCTATTTCTCTTGTACGCTCGCAACCTTAGTTTTACTTGTGCAGAGCGTCAGCAGCTACTTTTTGGAACCGTATTTGAATGCTCTGCGGATGACAGCTCATTTAAAAGGCCCATATGCATGAAAAAAAAGAATACACTAGACAGAATTTGAATCTGATTGTGAGCAAATATGCAACCAAGCACGTTACAAACTTTATAGCCATAACGTCTATTGCCACTGCTGAACAGCCAGACTTTGAAAGTCCCCTTCGAAGTGTCATGCTGCCTCCACACATTGAGACATGACTTGAAACTTAAAATCTCGTCGGGTGGCCAATAATTGTTTCACTTTTATTGCAGAGCATGGCAATTCTCTAGACGACGAGAAATTAATATACCAAAACGTGAACAATACATGCGGCATAGTTGAAGTGACTGACTTGGCACATGGTAAGAGTGTTTTCTTTTTACATAGTTCAGTCAAACACTGCAAAAACAGGAAACGTAAGAAAAACTTGGCAGATACCATGCGAAACAGTAGGCGCGTATTATTCTATGTGACATGTTTTACTTCTGGGCCAAGTATTGCAAGGTGGATCAACGCGATTTCATAAGCGCGTTTGCTATGTGCACAACGTGAGCTTATCAGGAACGCCGACCACAATGGCTTTTGAAAGGTAAATTATAGTCCGGCAGTAAGCCTTCACGTAAGAGCGCAGACGTCAGTGTTATCAAAACAAAGTGCACTGCACTCTTTGATTATCAGAGCATAGTACGCAAGTATCGTTGGCGTATTCCTCCGTGGTTGGGCCGCATTTGAATACAGCTTGCCGAGTAGTAGGAATACAAATGCAATGCTTACTAGACCGTTATCGAAGTGTATCGAACGCGAGAACCACTATTGACGTTAACCCGTCATGACGGCTGTATCGGGAGTAGATACGTATCATTCATTGCTTTGTTATCGAATTAGATCGCCGGTCGTGCAACCTTGTACGTGACGTTGCACCTACATTACACCGGCATGGGGCCTTTCTACAACACCGGTTGCGGATTTTCTACAGAATATCGAAGTTCCACGTGCAAGGCTTGAATTCGATCACTGCTGGACTCCCAATTTTTATTCTTTGAATTTGTTTCGTCAACATTCTCAATATTGGTATTTGTTAATGCTCTCGCATTTAATCACTAATGTTTATCCTAGCTGTTCCTGTGTACATAGAAACTGTCATAGCCGCATACGGCGACTCGTTGTGTACGGATATGTACCGCGCGTGTCTCCAGGAAACGATGTTTTGGCGTATGGGAGTGGATGTTCACTTTATACATGTCATAGCCAGGCACACAACTGTGAAACCCTTTTAGCCTTCTTTACCCATTTCGGACGACACCAAATTAAAAAAAAGGAGCAAGAGAGCACGCATACTAAGGCGGATACACAGACAGAAGCGTAGATAGAAACAGTCAAACCGCACTTGGTTCGCTATGCAATGCTTCGAACTTATTGATAGCATTGTGAAGAAATTGCTCTTAGCATCGTAGGTATGTGCTTGAAAGCATATTTGACGCTAGTAGGTTGCAGAAGGAAGAACAGAAGCGTGACGAAAAGAGTGGCTCGTTGGCGTACATGGCATTTTCACAACCTCTATGTATATAGTCAAAAAACACATTCCTTCAATTACTTGGCTGACAGTGATCACGCTGGGCGCAACCAAAAGTGAGTATCAGCTTCGGTATCACTTCGGTATCAGCTTCGGTATCAAGCAAGAGCGACTATACCAGAGTGACTGTTGCATTGAGCTGCTCCTTGACATGCGGTGCGATGAGAAGTGTTGTCGGAGGTCGAGACCATAGTTTCGGTATCGACAACAGCACTTAGGCTTCAGTAACGGCAAAGAGCAACAAATTCTTATTGAAAAGTAATACGTGGGGCATTAATAGACTAAAATGACGTAATCAACCGCACTCTGTACCGAGCAAGCTTGACCCAGCGACTGCAACCGATATGGGAAAATTTCTACATGTAAATGCACTCATGAAGCACCCAAATGCGCTGGATGCATCACAGACTATTTTAAAGGTAAACATCACACGGAACGTTGTAGACGCAATCGTGAAAACTAGTTCTTATAATATCTGCAAGTTTCGGAGGCAACGCATCTATGCCTCAGGTATTTTTCTTCCACGCACATGTCGCAATTGCGCTGAACATCATGGTGGCCGCTGGGGCCACGTGAATTTGAGCTGTACATCATACCTTGAGATGCTCAAATGAATGAAACTGCGTATACACACTGCCCATATGAATGAATGCCCAGATAAGTGGACCGGCATAATATACATTAATCGGCGGTTACCTGTAACCTTAACTTATAGGATGATCTCAGGGAAAAATTAATTATTTATTCAGACTTCATGTGGCCTGTATTTATAAATCTTTTCGCCGCCGAAGCGTTCTCTTGTATTGTGCCCAATATATTCTTTCGCTGATTGCACATTAGTTCTAGAGTTTGGAAGAGCTTGCTCAATTCGAAGAAAAACTGGCTATCTCATAAAATGAATGAATATTAGCATGTATCCAAAATCAATGCATGTGCTATGACTTGGTCTGTGGCACGTGAACGACGTATACATATACTGATTATGTAAACAAACACTCTCTTTCAGCTGGACCTGGAATCACGTATGAACTGCGGGTGAAAAATTCTTCAATAGAAAGAGCCAGTGAGACCGACTGCTTCAATGTATACAAGAAAAAGGTGCGCGGAGCTAAAGTCACGTACATACCAGATTGCCAAGACATACTGATTGGAATGAACAATATTCTACCGGGTGGCAGCACTGATAATGGAGCCATAGGGCTAGTTTACTTCATATACCCTTTTGTGTCCGCTTCAATAGGCCTTTTCGAGCATCTGTTGTGATTCACAAGAATATTTCTTTCTCAGACGCTACCTAAAATGCGATCTTTGTCACTATTTGACTAGCTACTGAGACGAAATTTGTTTTCTGTTGACATACTTTGTATGCCCATCACCAGCGAGAAGAAATGAAACGACAGAGACGATTTAGTGCCAAGATGCCAAAATAAAAATTTGGGTGTGACACAACAACAAATGGAAAACTTGTCGACGCATTATTGAAGCGAATTTGTCAAAAGCAAGCTGTACTGGTAGAAGTGCAGTATTATCGTGTTAAGCAGTCACTCTCCGAACGCCCAGTGGAAAGTAATGAACGTTAGGTTGTCGACTAGTTTTCAGCATCAGACTGTACGTCACATGATATTTCATAACAGTCAAAAGTCTTCTTAGTTCCGAATGAGATACTCATATTGGGGACCTAGTAGCGGTGGCCACATTTCGATACAGGCTAAATATTCAACGTCTGATATCTAGAACACCCACTATGGGATTCTATTGAATGTTTGTTTTGAGAGCTATTTAGACATGACGACCTACCACTTCAGAGACGCGACGTGTGAAATGAACAAGTGCAAATCGAAAGTAGCAAGTCAATTAAAGTAACGCTTTCGAAACGCCGAAAGAGAAATGCAATTAAGGAAGGCAGAACGAACTAAAGCAATTAGTTTGATTAACACAGAAAGCAAAAAAAAAACATGATTATATTGCGCTTTGGTCTAATAATTTGAGGAAATGTGCACCAGAAAAGGAATAGGAGTCAATAAACTCAAAAGAAGCGTCCGGTGTACCGAGAAAAATTGTTGGGAGCATATAATGTTACAAAGCGCTACGAGGCGTACATATGTACGAAAATAGATGCGCTTTCTCATAACTGTTTATTTAGCAGACGTTTGGACATGATCAGCGTCTTTTTCAAAGGATAATAGTATTTACAGATTTTCCGAGGGACAGGAGGGAACGGGACAGAAGACAAAAATGAATGAAGAAAAAGGGGAAAAAGAAAAAAGAACGAAAAAAATAGAAGACAGGAAGAAACAAAACACAAAAAGAAGAACAACAACAATAAAAAATACGACGGGATTGGGAAGGAATGAAATCTAAAGAGAGTAAGGCGAAAGGGAACATAGTAAATGTAAGAGCCATGCCATCACAATACACCCCACGCATATTCTTGAGATGCCGTAACTTGCTAATTCCGCCGTGTGTTTCTTTCTTCTAATTCTTTTATTTTTCTTTCTTTTTCTCGTGCCTTCTTTCTTTTTCTCTTTTTTTCCTTTGTCGACCTTATTCTTTTTCTTTCATCTTACCTTGCGGTTCCCTTCCCTAGTGTAACTCGGAAAATCTGTAAATTATGTTATGTCTTGAAAAAGACGCTGCTCCCGTAGAATCGTCGGCTAAATAAACAGTTTCTCAAAGCGCATATCTATTTTCGTACCATCTTGCGGCTTGGAAATAAAATTAAGGCGACCGCTAAGTTGCGTCTCTTGTCATTATACAAATAAATAAATAAATAAATAAATAAATAAATATATATATATATATATATATATATATATATATATATATATATATATATATATATATATATATATATAGAGAGAGAGAGAGAGAGAGAGAGAGAGAGGTAGCGGGGAAAGAAGCGCACTGGCTCCGTAGCTAAACGGAAGTGAGAAAGCGCGACGTACGTCGAAACACCTTATAATCACAAACGTTTCGGCTGGTAGGCCAGCCTTAGTCAGTGACATGTAACGCAGTTTTCGCAGCAATTTTATACATTTTTAAAATGTTTGGAGCATGCGATATGGCAATTGGTAGTGATGCGACATGATTATACAAGAAGGCTAAATACATTCAGTGCGAAAATAGCAATGGGTAAAGTGACATGCGTGCAGCATTCACATCTTACCGTTATTGTGACATGAGTATGAGTGTATAAATAAAAATGACGCATGGTGTCAAAAGCTTTGCGACAAGCATGCTTGCAGATTGAAGCACATGAACAAATATATATATACTAAAGGTGATCAGGTCAACTGAGCTTTTTGATTGATTGATTGATTCATTGATATGCGGGGTTTAACGTCCCAAAACCACCATATGAATATGAGAGACGCCCTAGTGGAGGGCTCCGGAAATTTTGACCACCTGGGGTTTATAAACGTGCACCCGAATCTGACCACACGGGCCTACATTTCCGCGTCCATCGGCAATGCCGCCCACAAAGCCGGAATTTGATCCCGCGACCTGGCAATTGTTCAGCAGCCGAGTACCCTAGGCATTAGACCACCGTGGCGGAGGCGATTAACGCCACATTTTGAAGCAGGGAACAAGAATGGCTGTGGCGAAATTAAAAATAAAAATGAAAAGAAGTAGAATAGCAGAAAACAAAATAGAAATCTCGGGAGGGCATCAAACACGTTAGGTAGTGGAAGGTAGACTGGTGAGTACGCCTGCACGCTTGTTTATTCCAGACTTTAGGGTGCGGAACTTGTATATCAGAAACGATTCGTAGATTTCCCGTTCATGATGTGAGCGGAAATCAGATTCCAATACCGTTGCTTTGATTTTGTCAAATGAATGACCAGATATTGTAGGATGTTTCGAAAGAGGCAGATTTGGAAGAGTTTTCACGTGAGAATTGCGATTATTAAATCGCGTTCTAAAATGTGTTTCTATATGACCAATTGATTGATATGTGGGTTTAACGTCCCGAAACCACTATATAATTATGAGAGACGCCGTTGTGGAGGGCTCCAGAAATTTCCTCCACCTGGGGTTCTTTAACGTGCACCCAAATCTGAGCATACGGGCCTACAACATTTCCGCCTCCATCGGAAATGCAGCCGCCGCCGCCGGGATTTCAACCCGCGACCTGCGGGTCAGCAGCCGAGTATCTTAGCCACTAGACTACCGCGGCGGGGCCTGTATGACCAATATATTGTAGGTTACAGGTATCGCGTTCAAGCATGTATACTATGTTGGAACTGTCACAAATTAGATTGGCCCTGATTGTTAACTGAAAGCCATTGAATGAAGTGGTGACACTTTGCGTAGTTACCATGTGCGAACACACCCTGCACCGCGACTTCCCACCCGTAGCGCCGCCATTTTGTTTATTGGCAGCAAGATTAGAATATGAAGGAATATCGCGGAGGTACCATACGCGTCTGTAAACGACCCTGGGTGGTTCTGGAAACACCCTTTTAAGGCGTTTGTTTTGAGTCAATATGTTGTGGTGTCGCTTCAAAATGGTGGTGAGGTTAGGGGCTGACGTTGAATGGGTGAGCACTAGATTAACCTGGGATGCACCTGAAGCTTTGGGGTCGGCGTTGAGCAGGTCAACCCGGTTTAGTTTGTCGGTGCGTTTTACGGCGTCACCGACTATTCCCGGTGGGTATTTACGTTGAATGAGCGAACGCTTTAGATACTGGATTCGAAAGGAAATCTTTGTGGTTGGAGTATATATTTTTTAAACCTCTGAGCTTCGCTGTATCCCTGTTTCACATTGTTGAACGTGACTGCTATAACAATGAAGGGGTTGATGGCTATCAGTCGGTTTGCGAAAGAGGTTTGTGGAAAGCGGTCCTTCGCTAGATGTAACGGTAACGCCAACAAAGTTTGTGGTTGTTGGTGAGCAATTATGGGTTAAAGTAATGGTGTGGGGGGCATTGCTGTAACTTTTACTGAAACTTACAAGACTTGCCTCACCTTTCGGCCAACTCTTGAAAATGCGGTCAATAAAGCGCTTCTAAAAGCATGCTTTCAAAGGTGAATTCTCAATAAAGTTAGCTTGAAAAATACCCATAAATAGATTTGCGCAGTTATGATCTACTCTAGTGCCCATAGATGTGCCGTTAATCTGAACGTAGTGCGAGTAATCGAATTAGAAGTTGTTCAGGTCTAAGAAGAGCTCAATGAGAGTACCTATGGTTTCACCATCAACTGGCTTGTCAAAACCGCAAGCATCGCAAGTCTTATTGAGAGCGAAAATGCAATCGCTGTTTAGAATGTTTGCGTACAAGGACAAGACATCAACTGTTACCAGAAGACTACCGTCGGAAACACCTACGTCTAAAACGCCTTTCAAGAAGTGATTCGTGTCCTTTGTAAATTACGAGATAATAGGGGGAAACTTGTTTATGAGGCTATCGACATATCTGGATAGGCTTTCAGTTACAGTTCATATGCCAGAGACGATAGGGCATCCGGGGTTATTCACTTCATGTATCTTGGGCAGGAGATAAAATCTACCTGCCATCGGGATAAACGGCACGAGTAATGACCGAGCTATCGTTTTATCGATCTTTTTGTTTGCTACTAATAGTGTGAGTGCGTCCTGCAATATGACCTTGTAGTAGTTTGTAGGATCGGTAGGAAGGGGTCTGTGAAAGTCTCAGTATATATATATATATATATATATAGTAGCGTACTTTCATATCGTATGTTCTAGTGTCGTGTATTTTATGCCCTGTTGTTTTAAATGCACAGCATTTCTTAGCGAACTTCGGCGACTTTGAGAGTATCTATCTATCTATCTATCTATCTATCTATCTATCTATCTATCTATCTATCTATCTATCTATCTATCTATCTATCTATCTATCTATCTATCTATCTATCTATCTATCTATCTATCTATCTATCTATCTATCTATCTATCTATCTATCTATCTATCTATCTATCTATCTATCTATCTATCTATCTATCTATCTATCTATCTATCTATCTATCTATCTATCTGCCTCTCTGTCTCTCTCTGTCTGTCTGTCTGTCTGTCTGTCTGTCTGTCTGTCTGTCTGTCTGTCTGTCTGTCTGTCTGTCTATCTATCTATCTATCTATCTATCCGCCTACGACTTTAAGCTCTCCTGGCCGTTTCGATAATGATAGAAATACCAAACTTGGTATGGCATAACATGACTCTATGAAGAACGTATCTGACGAGTCAGGACAGGAAAACATGAATTGTGTGTCATGAATGTCATGATTTACATTTCATTGTCCTGCAGCTTTTGCGGTGGTTTCGTTCACATGACATGTTGCAAAACTGGTATGGTATGATATGATTGCATGGCGAACACAAGCGGTAGACCTTAACATGAAAATCTTGACATGCGTGTCATGTAACATGACTACATGCCACGCTCATACGCTCATCATGCGCTCGCGGCCATTTCGCTGGCGTCACATATACCAAGTTTAGTCTTACGGTACGTGAATGGTTGACGAAGGTATGCAAACATGATAATACATGATAAGGTATGCAAACATGGTGCAAAAATGATAATCTATAAATGCGTGCCATGTAACAACATGATTACATGCTACGCTCATGATGTGCTCGCGGCCGTTTCGCTAGCTTCGCATGTACCAAACTCGGTCTTACAGACTCGAACGGATGACATAGGTAAATGACACATCCAAACACCATAATCATTACATGCGTGTCATGCAACAACATGACTACATACCACACTCATGACGCGCTCGTGGCCATTTCACTAGCTTCACATATGCCAAATGTAGTATTACGTGAAGTCAATGGATGACCGAAGTATGTGACTGAGGCAAACATGATAATCATGAGGTGCGTCTCTTGTGAGAACATGAATACATGCCACAGTCAAGGCGCCAATACGATTCGACGGGACGCGGAGCGTGTGCTCGCTGGCGTTGCCACTCTAGGCACTAGTCGTGCCATATACTCGTAGGCACGCGGCGAGCTGCATTGCTTTGACACACGTTAGCGTTAGTTTAGGGGCGAAGCTCATTATGTTCTGGGGCAATCCCTCCCTCTCGCGTACCCGGTAGCGCCTCCCTTGTCATAGAATAGATGACGCTGTACCATATAGATGCATGCATACAGAAGTTGGGGTGCAATATACTAAATGGCGCAGCACGCAATCTGTGTTGTCATCATCATTTCTCGCTCGTCTAGTTTCTTAGGTGGCACTGTCCCATAAAAATGCGTGCAATTTGGCGGTTGGTTGAATGGACGCTATGTGGCGTTAGAGGTGCTGCTGCTCTCCTATTGGCTGTTGTACGGACTGCGCAAGGCTCGGCCGACGTGCTCGTTGTCTCTCATTCTCCTGGATCGTCGCCGTGCGTGGTGGATCGCGCGCGGGGCAGCGGCTGGATCCCGAGACGGTGCGCATTAAGAAGGCAGCTGTGAAAGGGGTTCAACGAGAAGCGGATCACGCAATGCGACAGCAGGAAGCGGCGAAGTTCTCGGAGGATTCACGGTATCATCAAAAAACCTGCGGAGTTTCCCACCTCACCATCATGCACTCCATGGAGATGCAGGATTTTTTTTTTTGCTTTTTTAAATGCATTACCTACCCCAAGCCCGTCATACGAGCGCGTCGTCCGAGCCTCGCGCAGCCCCCACAACAGCCAATAGGAGAGTAGCAGCCCCTCTAACGCCACATAGTGTCCATGCACCCAACCGACAAATTGCACGCATTTCTATGGGACGCGCTGAAATACGCATGCGTCAAAGCAACGCAGCTCGGCGCGTGCCTGCGAGCATATGGCAGGACCGGTGCCTAGCGTGGCAACGCCGGCGAGCACGCGCTCCGCGCCCCGTCGAATTGCATTGGCGCCTTGACTGTGGCATGTATTCATGTTCTCACGAGAGACGCACCTCATGATTATTATGTTTGCCTCAGTCACATACCTTGGTCATCCATTGACGTCACGTAATACTAAATTTAGCATGTGTGAAACTAGCGAAAGGGTCGCGAGCGCATCATGAGTGCATGAGTAGTCATGTTGTTACATGGCACGCATGTCATGATTATCATGTTTGGATGTGTCATTTACCTATGTCGTCCGTTCGTGTCGCGTAATACCGAGTTTGGTACATGCGAAGCTAGGGAAACGGCCACGAGCGCATCATGAGCGTAGCGTGTAATCATGTTGTTACATGACACGCATTTAATGATTATTATGTTTGCACCCGTCACACACCTTTGTCAACCATTCACGTACCGTAATACCAAATTTGGTATATGTGACGCTAGCGAAACGGCCGTGAGCACATTATGAGCGTATGAGCGTGGCATGTAGTCATTTTACGTGACATGCATCTCATGATTTTCATGTTAAGGTCTGTCGCTTGTGTTCGCCATGCAATCATATCATACCGGTTTTGCAACATGCCTTGTGAACGAAACCACTGCAAGAGCTGCAGGACCATGAAATGTAAATCATGACATTCATGAGATACATGTCATGTTTTTCATGTCATGACTAGCAAAATATGTTCTTCATAGAGTCATGTTATGCCCTACCAAGTTTGGTATCGATACCATCATCGAAACGGCCAGCAAATATAGAAATCGTAGGCGGCTAGATAGATAGATACGCTGAAAGTCGCTGAAGTTCGCTGAGAAATGCTTCGCATTTAAAGCAACCGGGCACAAAATGCACGTCAGTAGAACATACGATGTGAAAGTACACTACAGCCGATCATCGCATGACAGTACAAGTACGGCTAATTGGTTCATACGTGCACAAGTTCCAGACACCAGGCCAGTTCACAGAGAGACAACTGGTCTCACATATCAAACACACTTCCTTTAGTATGAAGGTAAAGGCGACATCGTATACAGTCCCTATAGCAAAAACCAGTGGCACTGGTCCAAAAGCAAGGCATTAAAAATCATTTTTTCCCATAAAATGTTTTGCAATTCACTCGATAAAATGTTATTTGTGGCAAGGTAGTGAAGCAATGAAACTGTAAAAATAATGACTCATTTATGGATATCAATTCTTCGAGGGCTTCTCACATCAGCAAAACTAAATAGTTGCCAAATTCGGTATTTTTTTCAGGAAACATGGCAAGGTCAAAGAGCACAAATACATTTTGTGCAACTGGCCTGTTTGATAGGCTAAAAACTAAAACAATTCAGGCACTGAAAGTATACCAAATCGCATGAGAAAAAAAAATTGCGATTTGCCCTTTTTTTTGGGGGGGGGGGGGGGGAGGAAAGCTCTGTATTCAATGTCAAAAGTCACCATGGTGCTTGAGCAAAAATATGCATGATATCTCACTTAAAAGCGTTAAGTATTAGCTGAACGTAAGTTCAGTTACTAGAGAGTATTAGTTTTGAACTAAAAATATTTTTTAAAAATTTATTGTTTCTTTTGCACCTTTGGACCTACGTAACTCTGCAGCATGACGCACTTGCAAAGGCAATCTGCAGCCCAAGCCCACCAATATAAATGTAGACGGCAATCTTAGTTTCACCTGTAAAGCAACCGTGAAGGAAATGTAACAGAGGTGCACTACAAGGAATGTAGCTAGAGTGTGGTGACAGGTAGCATATCAAAAGAAATATTTTTTGGATGGGGTTGTGTGAAGACAAAGTGTTGTCAGCCACACTTTATGTACATTCGTGTGTGCATTTGTGTCTGTACAGTTATATATGCTTATGAATAACTGAAACTGAAAAATATTTGAACAGCAAAGGGGGGGGGGGAGAAGAGCAGCTCTCTCTCTCTTCTTTCCTAGTGATGACTCAGAGATGAGCCATCAAGCTGCTAAAGAAGTATAAATAGGCCGCCTACACCAATGCTATGCAGATTTAGCACATGTTTTAACAGTGCTATGACCTTTAGTTATGGCCAAACACTAGCTAAAGGCCAGGGAGACTTAGTCGCCAGTAATTGTGCTTGTGTGCAGACGTGCACTACTTTTCCTGGCCACTAGGGTAATAAAAATGCTCTCTTTCTGGTGAGTCCTTTCTTTCGGACTCTCGATTATTCAGATTTTCAACAGTTCTTGCCTAATGTGAATAAAAAGTCAGCAACCTATAAATGCCTTCGCTACCTAACATTGCATATGCAGCAAAACACATTGCATATTAACACAGAGATGATTCATAATGAAGTGAATGCACGAATTGAAAGTTAACAGGTTTACAAAATACATAGAGATACCAGTGATACAAAGCTTTCCCATTTTCTTGATTTGAGGAGCTTAGTTGCAAGCAACATATTTACGTATTTACTCTTGCTTCTGCCAAAAATCAGTGTCTCACAAAATCATGAGGCACAGGTGCAGCAGTATAGTTCATTTGAGCAACAAGAAGTCTTTCTTTTGCAATATCATTACGCATTGTGCATATTCCTTAAGTTGCTCAATTATTCAATGCCTAGTGTGCCCGATGCAGGTCTTGCTACTAGAATGAGGTATGGTGTGTATCAAAGGTGCTGTGCGGTATATAGCAGACTCCATGCTTAACTAGTGTCTGCTGTCCTCCTTTCCTCCCCTACATATACATAAGCACTGCTTAGCAAGCCTGTTTCATACAGAAAAAGCTATGGAGATATCGTCGGTACTAACCACTCTCTTGGGTTGACGTGTGACAGCATGAAAGTAAGGCGCCACAACTTGCCCGACAGCACACGGTCACACATTACCCTTCTCATTTTTTTAAAATCATGGCTTCGGTAACGGCCGTTAGGAGCAGCATTATAGCTTGCAGCCAAAACATGATGTAATACCCGACTGTTAAAGCTCTGCTGCATTTTACACTGACACAGGCTTTTGAAAGCAGATTTCATACATAACGACACGATTTCTCTTTTATTAACTTTCCAATGTGCTGGCTTAAATCACACAAGCTTTTGCCATAGGTTGACTTCTGGCCTTGTGTATGTTCACTGCAGACTTAATAAAATAAAATGAAAGAAAAGGAAGGAGGACATGAACTCGGCACACACATGTGCCCGTGTGTCCCCATCTTCATTTTGCCCCGTAGTGATAAGTCTGCACTAAACATTAGTAAAGCTGAAAGACTATGTATGTGTCATTTAGGTCAGCCCATTGGAAATTTGTAAAAAAAGGAATTGTGTCACGTATGAAATCTGCTTTCAAATTTCGTGTGAGCATAGGATGCAGAGTTTTGGCATTTATGTAGTACACCACTTATCAGCTGCTGGCAGTAATATGATGCTACATACAGATGTTTCTGAAGACTTGATTAAAAAAGGAAAAACCAGAAAGAAGGCGACATGTGAACGAGAAAAATTCAGGTCATGTATAGTGCCTTGACTTCATCAGGTGGCACATTAGCTCTCGAGAGTAGCTAGAAGGCTCAATATCCCCCTTGACGCTTTTTTTTATAATGAACAGGCTTGCTCAGGTGTGGTGTCACACAAGTGGTGGTAAAAGGCATGGATGGCAAATCAAGCAAGGCATCTCCTATGTTCCATGCAGCAAATGTGTAGTAAATACCATACTGCTGTTATGTGGCAAGACATCAAGTGGGTACAGCATCAATAAAAGGCATAGGGAACAACGCACAGAAAATAAATGATATTTAAAAAAAGGCACACTTTTTTGCTCACCCCAAGAATTGCTGCTCTGTGCACTGTAGTTTTTTGAGTAGTGGATTTCACTCCTTATTCATTTTGCAAAAACATTCAGCTCGGCACTTCAAGAGGAGAACATTTTTGCATTTGAAGATAAATTTGGGAAATCTGTTGGTAGTACAGCAGTACAGAAAATGGAAACGTTAACATGAACTCATATGTGGCAATTAATCTCGAGTCCCTGCTGGGATATTTGACCCTATAGATGCATATTAACTACACCGATCCCAATGCTGTCGTGGCACAAAATTTTGTGTTTTGAAGTTTTCGACAGCACCAAGAAATTAAAAAAAGGTGCTTGAAAGCTCCGCGTGCAGATTATTTACTCTGTTCTTAATGCACTGCATAGAAATTCTTCACTCCAAGAAATCTTTTTAAGGCAGCAATTTTGCAGCAGCAAAGGTAACTCCTGTTCACTTTCTTTGACAGCCGTTAACAAAACAGCAGGTTGCCCTTTGTGTCCCTCATTTACACTGCATCGCCCTAACACATGCACTCTGTTTCCCGCATAGTTCCTTACCACAACCCGAGTGCAACTTTGTTTTGCCCACACTTCTAGGTATATTAGGCCTTGAAGAGCGTAGACTTGAAAGAAAAAAAAAAGACTACTAAAAAGATGTTCAAGTGGCACCAAGTTTATTTTTAAAAGTATCTCAGTGCGAAAACAAATGTGCAGGTACAGTCACACCTGATTTTCACTAACCAACAACAAATACCTGGGTAAAAAAAACATGTTAACAGTCTACGATACCATGAATGGGGCATGCTTAATCAGTTTTAGGACAAAACTGAGTTCAAGGTAGTTTATTTTCTTCATTGTCAGATGCACCGATGATGCACTGTAGAATGCATCTGCGGCAGTTTTATTCTTTCCCGCCTGTAACATTTCGCGCTCACACCTGCCCTTTGCCCTGCTCTTGACATTCGCCTTCTAGAAAAGGGCATTGCAGCCACATGTACTGCGATGCGCAGGAAGGTGCACCCATTGTTCCGAGCATTCATCGTAGTTAGGTGCCCCCGAGTCCATTGTTATGGCATGGGCCTGTTTGGCCGATGTAAGTTTTGCCACAACTGACTAGTATCTTACATACCCCTTCAATAACACAAGGGACAAATGGCTTCTTGTGTTTCTTTCAACAAACTTCTTTCTCTGTTATGTCACGTACAAGAGTGCGTAACTGGAAAAAAGTTAAGGGTGTTGAGAAGACGAGGTTATGCTTTGAGCATTCTCCTAAGGTTGTGTGGAATCATGTGAATCTAAGGAATTACAACAAACTTGTTGGACCTCTGTCATGTTGGCACACCCAGTGAAGTCACAATATGTTTAAGAAGGAAGGATGCTATGGCAACGAGCAATGTGTAAGAAAAACGCGGAGTTAGAAGGTGCACAATCCGACAGTCAAAGCTAAGGCTTTCTTTATGATAATATGACTTGGTCAGTCATGTTGAGGCACGAAGACGCGATCTCTCTTTTCCCCAGTATAGTATGAAAAGAGTCGTATGGAAAGATAGCTTTTTTTTACCATGGCTAATACTCTCAGCAAATGTGGTTGTCAGAATTGAAAAACAATTCCAAATCGAAAACTGGATCGTTTTGTTGGTTGAACGCTGCTTTAAGCAGGGTTCACCCTCATTATCTCGAACAATGGTTCTTTCCGACAATGATGCGATCCAGAAAACATGTAACGACATCCTTTTTTGGTAGTATAAGCCACGGTAAAAAAAGCTATCCTCCCATTTGACTCTTTCCGTACTATGCTGGTGAAAAGGGGGATTGCTTCTTCGTGCCTCAACTTGGATCTGACCAAGTCATGCTCTTTTAAGGTCAACTTCAGCTTTGACTACACGATTTTTTGCCTTCCCTTCCCCTCAAGTGATGCCCTTTAGAGCACGGGCTTGCAACACACATGCCGCATTCACAGATGAGAAATAGGTGTCTAGCCAGAATTTTTTCTCGCGCGTGGGCGGAGGGCAACCCTTCTAAAATGTCTTATATATGCTCTATATGCCAATGAACAAAAATTTGAGAGGGGGGTGCACGGGCACGGTGTGTGCCACCCTCTGGCTACGCCCATGTTGAGAAGTGAAACGATAACACCAGAGCGGCCGGAAAACCACGTCCGCATGCGTCGGAAATGTTCACATTTGTTATGTGCCCGGGGAATAATGCGACCGCCACTGCTTTCTGAGCGCTATGTTTCTTACCGAACTCCAGTTTTCACGCAAATTACTGCAAAGACACAGTTCGGACTTTTTTAAAATTTTGTTTGGGGAGATATACGCCAGCAAAAACGGCACGAGCAACGCACCGGCAGCGCCGGCGCCGGATTCAGCCGGCAACGCACAAAAACGAGACATGTTCGGGCATGCCGACTCACTGCAGCTGCCCCATGGCTGCACTGTCTACTTCCAGTGTTCTCGGCGATCGTAATGCAAACCAGGATCTCGATGAACGCGTCCTCGTTCAGGCCGTCAAGCTTCGTCGAGCTGCGCGAGTAGTTTGCAATTATAGCTGCTGCGAGCCACCACCGACGCTATCACTGTCATGTTGCATCTGCGGCCGGCTATTCAGGTCGCATGGTTTTTAGCTAGTCGGCCGTGGATCGGAAAGAGGGTCCGTTTTCGCGTGACGGGAAAATCGGACCAATTTCTTCGTTCCGGCTTCGTGGCGTAGGTTTCCGGCGGCTTAGGCGGCGAAGCGAGTGAATTCCCGGTGAGTTTTGTTGCTTTCGCTCCGGAGAGAACAAATGTCGACTTTGAATCCAGCGTGAGCCTTATAAGAACTGATTGGCTTGCCGTAGCGCACAACCATACGAACAAATAACGCACACAGTTCAGTCGGATTTACTTGCCATGTGTCCTCGGCTTGAAAATTAAACAGCACTGACGACTTCGTCCCGCCGCCGCTGGCTGCCTCGACGAACAGAAGGTAGCTCAGAAGCGACGAACTTTCCCGCGGCCCGAAGTACACAAGATGGCAAAGTCCGGACCACTTTCTCCACCCGGCGTGCGTGTCGTTCTTGATACGCCGGATCGTAAGGTGTGATTTATGAACTTTCTGAGAAGCGTTGGTGCTGCGCGGGCTATTTCAAACTTGCCTACTGAAATAACTTTTGCGACGTTAACGCTGAGGCTTAAAACGATCTTTCTCGCTTAAATTTTCTTGTATAAATGGGTGTGTTTAGATACACCCTTCCGACCCATGTCATTTTTGTTTTATTTTTCAGTAATTCTAATTTCAAACTGCTTTAATTCCCATACTTTCCAATTTTCGATCATCATGGTAAAACAATGGTTGAGCCCATTTTATCCCCTTTCAAGAGAGTGCGTATTTCGGGATGGGTGGAAAAAGCTCCCATAATTTGCTTAAAACGCCCTTATGGGCTTATTTTGGTTTACTGTGTACATACGAGGTTCCGTGGATGCGTTCTGCGCTGAACTAAAATACCGAAAAACATGGCGATGAGCTGCGACCATTCGTATAAAGAAAAATGGTGGATGACGAGCTTCAGCGATTACGAGAGAACTTGTGGTTTCCTGCGGGACTCGGTGCACTCTGCCCCTCATGCGAGTAAGATCTGAAGACGTTCCTTGGTAGTTTGCGATAACCTTTAGGGAACCGGTGCCGAATCTGCTGACCCGCAGGTTGCGGGATTGAATTCCGGCTGCGGCGGCTGCATTTTTAATGGAGGCGGAAATGCTGTAGGCCCGTGTGTTCGGATTGGGTGCACGTTAAAAAACCCCAGGTTGTCGAAACTTCCGGAGCCCTCCACTACGAAGTCTCTCATAATCTTATGATGTTTTAGGACGTTAAACCCCACATATCAATCAATCAATCAATCAATCAATCAATCAATCAATCAATCAATCAATCAATCAATCAATCAATCAATCGGTGCCAAATCAGCAATCTTTTGCTTTATTAGTGCGTTATGCACTAGCAGTAGCGAAAAACTGATCGTCCCCACAAAGTGCCAGCGAGTCGATGAAGTACGTTTGTAACTATGTTTACCTGTTTAAAACGCGAAGCATTTCTTTCCGTTCGGCAGACGCTTTCGGCGTCTACCTACGTATCTATCAACCTAGCCACTTACGTCTTGGTGGTCTCGTTATCGCACCTTCTACTTGAGGTAAAAGTTAGTATAGGAGAGTCAAATGGCTTGACGAATACGAATCACTGGTCATGAGATAAATAATGTCGAAATCCCGTCACGTACGTCGTCAAACACTTTCCGCCAGACAGTGGCTCATCATATCCGCGGGCTGATATGTGCCACTGGTATGCGAGTATGTGCCACATGAGACTGACCATTCATATTTCTCCAGGAACAGCGAAAACACGAATGAGTACATTTAACGCGTGAGCGTTAATAAAAAGCTGACATTGACTGCGTTGACTTGACGAATGTAAAGAGAAAATGTCAAGGTCCCAGTAGGATTCGAACCTCAGCATTCTGCGTGGCAACCAAGTATTCTACCACAGAGCCATGCGTAGATCAGAGTGTGCAGCCTTCAAAATTTTTATTACTTTAATTCATACTCATGCTTATGCTACTCCAAGAGGGGCGTCATGTCAGAAAAAAATGTTTTGTGCCTTTACGGAATACATGGTTATAGGTGGTATACTAGATCTGCGTGATCTGATTACGTCGACCTGCGTCGGTGTCGAAATGGGGCAGCTGTGAATTATATCTTACGCACAAATCGGTATGCTGTGGCTTAACTATTTTTCAGGTGGCATGAATGCCAGCAAACGCGCAGAGTAGTAGTTCAAAGGAGAACATGCTTGGTGTGGTTGGTATGTCTTTCGACGCTCTTAGTTCTTTGGAGTGTGCGTATACTTTCTTGCAGTAAGATAACCTTTTCTTTTGTTCTCTTTGTGTACTAGAGTGAAGGCAACGTATCGTTATGGCTGGAAAAGCTCATACAGTATGCATGTTATGCTAGTGTCAAAGCCAGATTGTTTCAAACTTTGTAGGAAGCACAAATGATCTGTCATATTATGTCTAGCGTTGAAACTGTTTGCAGCGCATATCCAGCCCAAAGCATGCTGTGAGGATTCCTATCAGGCAGCTTGGAAACATCCAGACGCCGATATGGCTTAGGTTCAGTACAGTCGAGAACAGGAACTGCGAAACTGATTATGCCGGTGGTGGTAAACAAGTTACTAGGAACACAGTCTACTAACTAAAGTGGTTGCTTGAGCGTGTTGGTACAATATTTTGGAAAGATACATCGCGAAAAACGAGAAATCAGACAAAGGACGGAGACAGATTGCTTAATTGTGACAATAACTATTCTTCAAAGCACGCATATATACTTATTTAGTGGAATGATAAAAGGAGACACAAAAGCGATAGTCAAAGATAAATGAAAAATGAACATCATAAAACCATTTTCAAAGCACGTGCACTCAACCAGTTGAAAACACAACTTCCTTTTCTGAGAGGGCAACTGAAGGCCTACTCATGCATGCGTTTCCCGGTCTAGCTATTTCCAGGGCCACCATGTGTTTCACGGGTGAGCTGCGGTTTCTCGTTTTTACCGCTGTTTCCTTCCAAAACATTCAAGCTCTATGTATACGATCACTGAAAAGTGTCGGGCCGCTATGATGCAGCAGTGGTTGTGGTGATGCTCGGCTTCTGGCCCGAAAGTCGTGGTGGTAACGTTTGAATAGAGGCGAAATGATAAAGGCTCGCGTACTATGTCAGCGGTTGTTACTGCAGTGTCAGTGCAGGTTAAAAAATGCCAGATGGTCGAAATTTCCGGAGGCCTCCACGGCGGCGTCTCGCGTAATCATATCGTGGTTTGGAGACAAAAGACCCCAGATAATATTATAAAGAATGTTGATAGTAGCAGTTCGGTTTTTATTAACCTGGCGTCGTATTTGTGTTAAAATATTGTTTCTTATGTTATTCTATTTCTGACTCTTGTGCTAAAGAGAAGTAGATTATATGGAAAATTAACGTGTATTTTCAATTCAGAATGTTTGTTTTCCGACAAACATATTGCTAAGATACTATATGTTATGTGCGCTTATGAATGAATTAAGTGAACCCCCCCCCCCCTCCCCCGCACCCTCTTTTTGTAGGCGTGGAACGAAGTGTGAGTCTTTTGAATGCATGTTACCAGCTGTTGTGTGCAATGTGCCAGTAACCATTGCTATAGTGTAAAATAACGGGACTCTTTTTAGGATGCACTGTCCTGCAAAAAGATTGCGGAATAATAAAGTGACATATCCACTGAAGAAACATTGTGCACCATGCCAGATGAAACAGCCCACGTTTTCATGGAAAAATGAAGAACCTGAAGCACTCAAATCTGGGGGAGTTCTTAGGTTTTGTATATTAGATAATGTAGAGCAGTAAATAGGCACAGTCGAGAAACAGGGGCAGGGGACTGGTGACCAGCTGCGTTTTCTTGGGATGACCATTCCTTATTTTGTGAGCCGGTGGCTTACTGCATTCCCATGGTTTGAGCACGCAGGCAAAATTTTTCTCTTCCACCTCCTCCCAGGCGTTTCGCTCTTTAACTCAGTCTCCGAGAGGACTAGGAGGTGGCCCTGCTGAGTGGTCAACAATTATAGGTCGAACAGGACCTGGCTCGATGATGAACTAGCACAGTGAACTTATTTTAAGGAGTGAGGCCATTAGACGCCTATCCTCGAGCATACCTCTGTAAATAAAGTTAAGCCGCGTTCATACTGCAGCCACATCTGTTTTAAGAGTCCTATTACGTAACAGCTGTATCGCATTAATCACCTGCCTCTCATTGCACCCTAGCAAAGTTCGCTTGTTTCGTCATTGCTGGGCTGGTTAGGCGGAAGAGGAAGTGCGACGTACGTTCTCATAAATGCACGTCGCGTCTGTCCTCTGTGGCGGCAAACCAAGTGCACAGACACGCTACTGCCTGACTTCCAAGACGCGCATAAAAACGCGCAATCTGGGGAGGCCGGAAGCCCCGCGAGCAGAAGATGAAAGTATGAAAACCAAAACTGCTTCGCTCATAGGTTGCATGTAACGCTCGCATCAATATTCGTCATAACAGCCGCAAGCCCGCCAACATTTACGTCCCAAACGTTCGGCCACTTACTATAAACGCAACAACGTCTGAACAAGCTAATTACATTGCTCGCGTTTACACTTACGATCCTTATCGAGTACCGGTATGTGATGCGCATAGTCTAAACATGGTCTTATATTAATAATTTTCGGCCCCAGCGCCCTTATGTCATTGCACATGCAGATCGTGTACGCTAGCTTGGCTGCCTTAAGGTCACGCAGAGCGGCCAGTGTCGCAACTCGAAACGATAGTCGACAACGCGATACATATTCAGCACATTGAGTGCTTTCGCTCCTGTGATCCCCTCACCGCTGTATTGCGCTTCCCGAAAAACCATGTTCTATTATGGGACCTTATTGTGTCGCAGCAAATGGATCATGTCCCCTGTGAAACCGTTTAACTCTGTACAATAGCGCAATGGCTCATGCCGTTCAGTGGCCTCGTCCACGCAGTAAGGCTATAAACTCGGCACTCTAGTTCGAATGAATAGATTCATCCCTTTTATAAAAAAGCTTCTGCCGCAGAGGGTAATGCTAGCCGACACTTGTTACTACTTTATTAGCAAACTACACAATGCAAAATAAGGATATGTTTTTGGACGAGTTCGTTATTATATAACATGGTAATTTCAGCGCTACAAATGACGTACACATGTGAGAGATAGACGACAGACGGACGCTACCAACTGATTTATGGCAAAGATTGCGATGAAAGACAAGCAGAATTCATAGTGGTCAAACGCAGCGAGCACTGGTTTGAATCAGGTTCCCTACGTATTTTTACCACTAAAATGACCATGATATATGTCATGGTAGCTAAGACGTGGACGCAGGAAGTCAGCAAGTTGTTCTTTCGGCATTGTGCGGCAGTAAGATATCGTTCAGCGATGTACTGTAGAACTGCATATGGCTCTTTGTAATTACACTTACCTAACGATAGTAAAATTGTGTAGTTGTTTGTATCAAACGTATGCCATATACAATAAGAACTCATAGGCTTTTAGCTGTCAAGGCATATAACGAAATATTTCCGAAATTTAATGCATATTGTTCAAGCGGCCAATTTCGAGCCCCATGTGGCCATTCTCAAACTCACAAGACATTCAGAGCACCCTCACAGTTTAACAGAGTGCATATATTCATGTTCGAAGGCGTTCCTTCGAAACAGATAGGACAGGCTTTGTTCATAATTGTATACACAATACTATGTCTGACGTGTAACAAAGCCTTTCCGCAAGAATACGTTTGAACCACATTTGTAAATGCTCACTGACAACATTTTTCACTTCCCCCTGCTCAATAGAAAATCGTATTGCGCTACACTATGCCGTGCTTCGATCACGCACAAACGACGTGTTTTAAAAGCTCGAAAAGGTCTAAAGAAGTCGTGTTCGTCCTTAACAAGGTCATATGTGTCTGTTGCCGGTCGCAACTAAGTCTCAAGTGTTAGATAAGTGTCAGTGACCTTACAAAGTTGCGGGCTGGAGTTTCCGAGGCCACTTTTCGTACACTTAGTTTGTAGTTTGCTTTATAGCATTATTGTAACCGTGCTGGTGTCTTCTCACCTGACACAACGCAAGTCTGCAAGTTTCATGTATCAGTCTTTTTTTAAATAAACATTTCAACTGATAGGAAGCACTCGTCCTGTTTTTCTGCTCTGACTGTGTCGTTCGCTATTTACGTCGAAAGGAAAAATTCTTATAGTTTATTAACAACTTCTATAACAATGCCAATTTATCGCCATGACAAAGCCGATTGACGTTTTCAGCTAATACCTTATTAGTGTTCATACAAGCACCGTAAATTAGATTCCCTAGTGGTCTGGGCTTCATTTGTCCTTTTTTTTCTTCTGAATAGATCATGACTGAACTTACAGCCTGCCCCTAGAACGCTAAAAATACTTGATCACACACACTATACAACGAACGTAGGCCCAATGTGTCAAACTGCAAATATCGTCACCGTACAGATGTCATATATCTGCTAAAGTGTGGTTCATTGGGCTACTTCGTCAATTTGTAAATAAAAAGAAAGGAGCTCGAAAGGAGTCTAGGTGCCCCCGATAAGAACACTGAGGTCACTCTTGTTAGCCAGCGCTTAGTCAATTCGTTTCTTTGTTTTAGCATCACCACTTTTGGCGGTGTCTTTCCCAATTTTAAATATTTGTTTCACAAAAAGGGGCGTTTTGAAATTACCACAAAATTACTTACCGACGGCCCACCTGATTGTACTGCGTTCTTGCTGTGTGTTCTACAGGCATCGTGTTTTCGCATCCCGAATGCTTCTGCTCTTATCCAAGGATACTTTTTATTGGGACGTCTTTAACCACCGACCACAAACTGAAGAGCCAGTTACACAGCGCGTTAAGCACCGTGTTAACACAGTGCTCGACGCCCTGTTTTTTCCTGGCACAAAGGTAACAATAAAAGCGCTTGAGAACTGTAGAGCACGGCAGGAAGTTTGTAAAAAGTTGATGAACGTCCATTCGTCAGATTTACGCAGCTGGTCGCCAGTCACCAGCCTCTGTTTCTAGACAGCACCCGTTTCTTGCTCTACATTCTCCAGTATATAACCCTAAGAACTCATTCAGTTTGAGTTCTTCACCTTTTTCATTTCTACATGAAAACGTGAGCGGATTGATCCAGCGTGGCATAGAATAAGTTACGGGGAAGACAACGAGTGTGTATCGAATTGATAATTAACAAACTTTATTTTAATGGCGGAAACGCGCCTCCCCTTTTCCAACATGGTGTCACTTCACCTAGACTTCAGCCATAATCTAGTGTAGACAAAGAAAGAAATATAAAGAAAGGAGAAACGAGGAATGCGAGGTAGCTTAAATTTGTTGAAAAGGCGGAATCGGAACTCCCGCACTCACGAACTGAAGGTGAGCATCGTTAACGCGGTCATTGAAAAAAGCTTAGAGACAAACATGGGAGGAGAGATTGAAGAGGGTGATGATAACCTAAATAGGAGGGTCAAGAGGGTGTAAAGCGTACCGTAGGATGAAAAAGAGAAAATCGAGAAAAAATATAGTTAGAGAACTACAGGAAGATTGAAAGTGATAGCCAGTTAGTAATCGATCAACAAGTAATACATTTCTGAAAATTGCCTACAAATGCGTCGACATAAAGGTTTACACATACTATAAGCCAATTGATAGTTAACGTAAAATTTATAAGTAGCCTCTACATTAGGTGTGGTTACTTTAACAGGCGGGAAATAGAACGTAATTATTACGCTGGTGAAATTAACGCACTTAGATGTCACTTGAGCATGCCTACATATCACTGACGTTTCATAACTTAGTTGAGTATTCATCGACTTAGAAATATTATTTGGAATTATTAGGTAAACGACCTAAACAAGAAAATTAGTGGTGACTACTGCGGAGCACAGGAAGAACTATGGACGAGCTGCGCTTGGCGTGAAAGACTGTCCTCTTTTTGAAGTCGAGTGGCATGACGTATCTTATACCCTGTATAATGTCACATACCAGAGGAGTAAAAATACAACCACGCATCTGACGATGTGAATTATGTAACAAGTGGCACGTTGAATCCTTCCCACACATCAAAAAATGCTATGGTACTATTATTTATTGCCGTCAGTCACAACATTATTAAAGTTCATATAAAAACCTTAGAAGTGTGTCGAAGCTACTGCACTGCTTCCATGATGACGAATAATGACGTAATAGATGCTTCCGCACTTAAAAAAATAAAAAAAGTATAATTTATAGTGGAGCGGGTACCTCGCAAGTGTAATTGTACAAGTGGCCAAAAAACCCATAAGACCCGCATGACTGGCTTCTTGAGCAGATCAATCAAGTTCTCTCTCAAGTTAAGGTATGTAATATGGTGTGGTAGGAGAGTAAAATACCCACGTTCTTGACACTATGTGAAATACGCAACCAGAGTATTGTTTACACCCTACAACAAAGTACAAAAAGAAATAGCTTTTTCGAAAGAGTGAAGAAGTGAATGCGATAGCGAAAATTGGAATGTGCCCCGAAAAAGGAGAAGCAGCTCGGTACTTGCATCTTCCCCTTGAAGAACAAAAATCGACGTCCGAAGAGAACGCGAAGCTATACACAAGAGAAGCGGGAGCTAACAACTGTCACAGTTGTTACACCTTTGAGATTGAGCGATGCGCTGGAAGTGTCGACAGCGCCGAAACCAACTCTTAGATAGTTCTTTCTTAACACCCGTTGCGTCTCCTGCGACGTGGTTACGTCTGACACAAGGCATGCGTGGTGTTCATTTTTAAAGACGATAGTCTTCCTTGGAGTATTTCGACGCAATAGTTCTGGTCCGTCCGTCCGTCCATCCGTCCGTCCGTCCGCCCGTCCGTCCGTCCGTCCGCCCGTCTGTCTGTCTGTCTGTCTGTCTGTCTGTCTGTCTGTCTGTCTGTCTGTCTGTCTGTCTGTCTGTCTGTCTGTCTGTCTGTCTGTCTGTCCGTCTGTCTGTCCGTCTGTCCGTCCACCGAAAAGATACCCCGAATGGCCAAAATCACGCCCCATCCGCAGCTCACACCACTATTGCTCAAGTTTCAGCGTTCATACTAGTGTGATTGTCAATTAAAAAGCAATTATTGCGCATTTTTGAGGCACAATAACAACACGTAGATATTCTGTATGTGTGTCTTTATACTAGAGAAAACATACATAAGTAATTCTAAGGACCATAGTATTTATACGCCGGTGGGGGGGGGGGAGTGGTTCTTAAAATAGAAAAAAGAAAAGAAAAGAGAACCCCCCAACTGCCTGCTGCTAAGTGCGACACCTCAACAGCGGTTCAAAAGGGAAGGCGAATGGGGGGGGGGGTGGTGGTAATAGGCTTGAGCGAAGAGAGGAAAGAGGAAAGAGAGAGAAAGCGAAGAGACCGAATATGAAGGGGGGGGGGGCGCACAGGTGGTCTACCAAAATCACGGGGCGCGAATTTTCTAAATTCGCTCACGCAGTCCGTTTCCGTCAACAAAGTGCAGCAGCGTTGAAAGGGCACGCTTGATATGCGCGCGGCCACTGTTCGGGAACAAGAGGTGCTCAGTTGTTCGAGGCAGGCCGAGAGCTCCGTACGTTGCGAGCATCACTTGTCTGCTCGCGTCACCAGCCGGGCAATGAAGCAAAAGGTGGTCCAGAGACTCCAGGTTGCCGCCGTCCATGCAATATGGACTGCGACGCCCGGAGTGTCGATGTTTTCGCTCAGCGGTGTAGTTGTCTCCGGTGTGGAGACGGAGAAGAAAACTGCGGTCTCGACTTGGAAATCCCTTGAGAGGGAGCAGTCGCGGCGGATTTCCAGCTGCTACGTGAGGGTCGGGATGACGCTCGCGCACGTAGCGGGCGATGAGGAGACGGCCGGCATCCGCGGAGCACACGAAGTTGGTGACGCCGGTGTCGGTGTCGTACACATCCCTCGCGGCACAGTCGGCCACCTCGTTGCCGGGTATACCGATGTGAAGGCACCCAGTACAGCGAAAGGTCACAGCCTGTTTGCTCCACGACGTGTAGCTTACTGGCAACTCTCTGCGCAAAAAGGCTGCCGTCTTCCTCGCGTGAGATCGCGGCCAAGGCCACCCGGAAGTCGCGACAGTGCAACGCTACGCACGAAAAGGCAAGTTTTTACAACGATTTGCTAAGACGACATGGTGGTGGCACCTTGCCGTCGCTTTTCGTTCAACACCTAATCGCCTCCAAGACTGGCGCACACGCCTTTCTTTGTTTTCGAAGATAACTAACTGCCAGATAATGCTCGTGTCTCACGTGCCTCAATGTTCTCGTTTGCCTTCGCTGTACGGATCTAGGCACTCAAACGCAGTACCTCCAGAATGCAATTAATCAATTTTCTTGCGCAGAACATTAAATAAACGTTTTGTTCACTCTCTCCAGACGCAATGACTATCGTCTTTCGACGACATTTGCACTGAAACTTGAAGATACAGAGCCAATTCGTTTTAATGCGCCCGAGACTAAGGTACACGAAGGCACAGCTTCTTTGTGCGTGTTTCAAAGGTTGATTTGATTGATATGTGGGGTTTAACGTCCCAAAACCACCATATGATTATGAGAGACGCCGTAGTGGAGGGCTCCGGAAATTTTGACCACCTGGGGTTCTTTAACGTGCACCCAAATCTGAGCACACGGGCCTACAACATTTCCGCCTCCGGTTTGTTTCAAAGGTAGCTTTCAATTTCAAGAAAAATGCAGGATCTTCGCGTAATAACAAAACATGTTAAAGCTACGTAATTATTTGTGAACCACGTGCAGTAAATGATGTATATTTAAATAGCTCATCAATATTGCGCCAGTGCATGCGTGACAAGTGGCAGGATAACGACTGTGTGTGCCAGAAACCCAAGCGCTTTCCCCAAATCATCAGAGTATCAGTTGCATTGCCGAAACTCCTTACCAAGGTGATAACCACTGCAACACCTTCTTTGTGCAACAGACTGCGACATTATCCACGTATGCCAGAATTTTTACATCTGTGCCTGCCACATAAGGTCATGATTGCTGTTGTTTTCACTCATTGCTAAGCATATTGGTTTTATATAGAATCAAAAACAGGTTTAGTGGGCATCTTTGACAGACGGGACACCTAACGTAAATGGGGGCAAATAATGACCATTTACCTACTTGACCCGTCGCGCAGTTGCCATATTCCAAAGCTACCTATCCGGGACATGACGGTGACGACAAATATCAGCTGAGAGTGCTCATATACTTCGTGGAAGAAAGAAAAAAAAAAACAGTAGGACGGAGCACGCCAAGCATCCACAAGCCAAGAAACCCTTAAGCAACTTGCTTCTCACGTTTGTTCTCATTTTCCATGATGCTTCTCTTTCACTTCTTTTAACGGTGGCCCAATGAACAAAAACAAAAATTGACGAGCACACGTATTTAGTGTCCACAAGCCAACCTGCCAACCTTTTTTATGCTACGCAATCCCTTGCATTCTCTAAACACGGAGCTCACTTCCCAGCAGTATTCTGTTTCATTTTTTTTATGCGTGGGCGTCAAAATTTTCACGTAATGCTCCGCGTTACTCAAATTTTCTTCATGATATCATTGTTATCACAAAAAAAAGCGCAGACGCAATTTTACGTCGTCATCAGCCACCACATCAACTTGTACCCGTAATGCCTTGTAAATATATAGTAGGCACTTCGCTTTTCTGCAGAAATACGAATGATGGTGTATTGGATGCTTCTCTATTTAACAGTTTTGATTTATGGCATAGCGGGTACCTTGCAACTGTACTTGTAGGCCCAAGAGTGTTTACAACGGCATCTATAAATGGTGCTTTTCTAGTTTTTGCTGTAAGTGTGCTGCACTGTCCTTGAAGGCTGGACTTTTCTGTCTTCTTTCATTTTTTTTTCGCACGATGGCAAATATTGACTGCGGCGATCTTCCAAATAGGCTGAGATTGTAACGAAGAGCGCCAAAATATTTTTTTTACCACTGTGAATACTGAAATCTTCATCATCGTGGTCACCCTATGGTCCCACTTTGCTGCTGTTTTCTATACGCGAAGTGCTTCTACAAAGAATTGCTCATCCGAAAGAAAACTTGCCGTGTGTCCGGTAACACTGCAAAACGCTTCGAAATTCCAGACGACGCTGAACTTTTATATAATAGGTGGTGCTTAGAAACAGAAGTGTGGAATCTCTCTCACGATGTAGTACATAGAATCAGTGAAGATATGCTAACACACATGAAAATGCTGCCAATACACGAAAGTGCTGCCTCGAAGAAAACAAGTCCTCTGCCTTACCGACGAAAATTTCTGTTTAGCTATGAAAATTCTTTAATCGTGAAGAACCCCTTATTCATGGTTATTTATTAGAAAAGCTAAATTGTGAAAAATAAGCCAAAAAGTTTCTTATCAGCAGTGAAAGTATTTTATAAAAACGTTCTGGTTTTAGAAGCCTGCTGTGGGAGTCAAGTGCCTATTGCATTGCATCGAAGAGTTCGTAGATGCGGATTCAATCTAAGCAGACACATGGTCACTTTCTTGGCGTCAAAAAATTTAGCAGATCGCACTTACTATGACGTGACATGAAGCAGGTGGAGAGGAAGTGACTGAGGTGTGATTTTTGGTGTATACTTTATTGTTGCTGCAGCTACAGAAATGTGTTGACTGCGTTGAAATGTAGTGTTTGTGCTTGCAAGAATGGTAGCCCGGAATTGTCCTACGCAGACCTAATTCAGCGTATTCCTTTAGAACGACGTAGTGGTTGAATGGAAAGTTCTAAAACATTTTAAGCGCATATTTGCTTGTTGTTCGATAATACATTAAAAGCAGCCATATGCGAAGCCATATGCGAAGCTATATGCGAAGCCACTTTCTACTTCAACAATGGCAATGTAGTGATTCACAATTTAAACATCTCGACTCACAACAAACAATAAAAAAGTATGTGCTAAGTGATACATACTTGTATCTCTTAGTGCGCACTTGGGACAGCATAGCGCTTTTGCTTTCAGCTATGAAATGCGAAGCTTAAGGGTGACCCAAATTTTCTCGTCTTTATGCTTGACCTATATCGTGTTTACGTATGCTCGTTTTTATCGTAGAGTTTCCTAACTAGAGGAAAATCTAGCACTAGTGTCTATGGCAGCTCCAATGCGTGTCGTTTATGGGAGCATGGGAGTGATGGGAGTATGCTCTTTGTTCAAAAACATTGAGCAGTTCTATTTCACCATATTAACATTTTTAGGCTCATTAACATAATTGGCTGACGACGTTCACAGTCACCAAGTCTTTACCCTAAAAGGCTAAATACTATAGATAAACAAAGGTACAAGTGCATTCGAAGCTTGAAACACGCAGGCAAAAAAAAAAAATCCATGTACCAGCCATCATTCCTATGATGGCTCAAGGATCACAGCGCCACAGTTTGTTGTAGTATGTATCAAAGGAAACTCCATGGTTGCCATATTGATAATTACAGGGTTTCACTGCCTACAAATAGCAGCTGCTGTAATTTGGAACCACGGATTGAAACTGGTAAGACTGTGACGCGAGTAGGTCAGTTTATAGTTGAACATACACGAGCCCCAGCGATAAGATAAGAATGTTATGCGTTGCCATATGAATATATGCCGACATACTGTGCCAGCTAAGCTTTTGTTGAAGATTGATTGATTAATATGTGGGGTTTAACGTCCCAAAACCACCATATGATTATGAGAGACGTCGTAGTGGGGGGCTCTGGAATAATCGACCACCTGGGGTTCTTTACCACGCACACAAATCTGAGCACACGGGCCTACAACGTTTCCGCCTCTATCGAAAATGCAGCCGCCGCAGCCGGGATTTGAGCCCGCGACCTGCGGGACAGCAGCCAATTACCTTAGCCACTAGACCACCGTGGCGGGGCCTTTTGTTAAAGATTCACGACCATGTTTGCTGCTACCATTGCACTAAGTGTGCCAAGGGCTTGTATTTCGAGTATATTTCTTGCAAGGAACAACTTTGCGCTTTGAGTACGCAGATCTCTGAAAACTTGATTGGTTAGTTCTTGACCTGCATGCGGCCTAAGTTTAATGCTGTGAGGGTGTATTAACAAACTTCAGGGAAGCAAGCCATCCATACATCAGTGTAAAATGAGAGTCTTCGCTATGCAGCAGGATAGAATCATTTCAGCGTTTGTTTAGCGTCTTCATAATTGCACCGATGAAATATGATGATCGGATTTTCTCGACACCACGAAAGTAATATTTATTGAAAGTGTTACTTTGCTTGAATCATTATTGAAACTGTCCTCCAATATATCTGCTATCTCGTCTATTGTTCACGTTTTCCAGTACTGATTTGTGCGAATGTCCCTATGATGGCAAACTGAAAAAAAAAAAAATCAGGGCGTATGCAAGACATAACATCTGCCCAATTCGATCGCCATGTGTTCGTGGCGTTCCACAGAAAGGTACTTTCAAGAATGAAATTGCAGTGCTGTATACCTCTGGCAGAGTAAAATGGAAATTGTGTACGAATCTATTGTAAACGGGCTGCAAGAGTTTAGACCTGCCGTACAATGCAACAGCGCGTTGTATAAATCATGCAGGCATGATTCATGATCCATGCAAATTATGCATTCTGGTTCTGTAGTTTTCTTTGAGATTTTTTGCCACTTTGGCAAAATTTGTAACCAAGAAATTTGAGTCGTTTAAAGCTGCGAAAAAAAAAACACGCCAAAGTCCAAAGTGTTAAAAAAAAAGTCAAGCCTGCTTAGAAGGTGCAACACAGTCACAGCGAAAGCTGGAAGAGCGACCTTTTAGAGCATTTTCAAAACACTGATTATGAAACTACTGCTAGAACACATGCTTGTTACCCACTAGGGCATTGATAAGACATTTTTGGGTAGTAGGCTGGTATTCGCTATGCTACTTTTTTGTCATTTTTCTGAGAAGAGTGGTATCCGCTAAACAGTTGCAAGGAATTTTGTGCCAATTGTTGATGCAGTGGCTGACGACGATGAGGAATTATGGCTGAAGTGGGTATCCGCCACAGTTAATATATGGGAACAAGAACCAGATTTTTAATGGGTTGGAGCATTGGACGACCCACTTGTTACGTTTTTCGAATTGTGCGACGACTGGTTGTTCTTTCGCCGTTTTAAAACACTTTATAGGTCGTATTAACACATTTGTTCTCCCGAAATCAAGCCTGCCTGTGGCAAGTTTGCTAAAAAGTCACTTGTACCGGCGTAGCTCAGTGATAGAATACTGGGCTGGCACTCAGTGGACTCGGGTTTGAGCACGATTGTGTCATTGTTGCTAGTTTGTTTTTCTAATTTCGCGTAATATGGTTACAGACACCGGCGGCGGCGCAGAACTGCACGTGACCCGAGTTGTGATCTCAAAACAGCTTTTGCTGTAAAAAAAAAAAAATAAACTGTCTTGCGCTACATGTAACAGCATTTTGATACATAGTGTAATGGCATAAAGTTGTTACGATTAGCACATGCTATAAATGAAACTGGGTCGTTGATCGTTACTACTTTGTTTTATTGATTGATATGTGTCGTGTAATGTCCCAAAACCACCTTATATATCATTATGAGAGATGCCGTAGTGGAGGGCTCTGAAAATTTCGACCACCTCCGGTTCATTAACGCGCACCCAAATCTGAGCACACGGGCCTACAGCATTTTCGCCTCCATCAAAAATGCAGCCACCGAAGCCAGGATTCGATCCCACGACGGGTGGGTCAGCAGCCGACTACCTTCGCCACTAGACACTGCGGCTGGCTACTTCTTTGTTTATACAGTGAATTAACAGTTTATTATATTCATTCAGCTAAAACACCAAAATACTCAGTGGGCACTGTTATAGGATGTAGCACTGTATTTCTTCAACGTCTTTACATTTTCCTCTCTAAAGGGGACACTGATATAAATCTTGGCACTGTGTTTTAAAACTTTGTATAACATCAAACTTACTTTATTGTATTTCAATTCGATTTCTGAGTGTAATTTTCCCCACAGTGAATTTTTCAAAGTGTCATATGACAGACAAAACAATACATTGGCTTGTCTAACCTGCATTTGCTGAATGCGCATTTGCGAAATCACATACCAAATTGAAATAGTAAAAAAACCATCAAATACAGATTTTCAAAAGAGTCATCAACGAAATGAATAATTTTTTGGCTCAACAATTGAAAAGGTTGCCTGAATTGTAGTTAATATTCATATCGCCAAATTATTTGAATTAACGCTGAAATAAAGCGGAGTCAATCGACAACCCGCATATTTTGCAGAGCACGCCTATAGGCTCGGATAAAACGAAAGAACGTGTATTAATTTACTACATCACCAAAGTTATGAACCACTTATAGTTATTAAATACAAGTGATCTGATATTGTTATAAATGACAAGTTCAACGATTATAAAATATGACTGCAAAGTGAATGCCATCGGCAATATAGGCAGCGATGCCATGCGTTTTCGAAGATTACTTGGCCATCGAAAGCTTATAGTCAAGTAAATTTTAAATGCTTACATTCGAGTATTCTTTTTATTAACGTAGCGATAATTCTCTTCGGTGACTGCGTCCAGTATTTCGTAGGACGCTTCTACCATAACAATGCAAAAGGCCGAGCCAACATCGAGACGTACAATGCCATGAACGTCAGCTTCCAAGGTGGGTTTCCTGCTGCTTTTGCACCTTTCATCCGAGTTTTTAGCCGTTCTCACAAGGATGATTTTGGCTAAGAACGCAAAGCACCGATTTCTTCAGTCGTCAAATATGTCACATAATGAAGACCTAGTTCGTAATGGTATTGAGTGCAAACACTAGACAATACGAAAACTAGTGTTTGCAATCAGTGCGATTACGAATGACATTTTCTAACTCGCCTCACAAGTCACGTTGTAGAATGCTAGACCACGCGCTTACCTCTGCTGCGATTTTTGTCGCATGTGCTTAGTTCCTTATTTCATGCGATATGGTTTAAAACAAAATTAACTGATATCATTTCGCAGGTCAGACAGCACCGTAATATTTCAGAAATATATGGAATGTTAGTAGAACCGCGCTGCTAGCTTTATGCTGCGGCGGGCCGTGAAAGCTGGAGTTACTCCCATGGTCTGGTGTAAGCTCGCTTCGCTTTCTTTAACTTATTTTCACTACCAAGACATGTGCGCCAGTTCAGCCGGCCTGAAGTGCAGTAGTTATAATACGTGAGTTGGTTGCTTGGCTGAAAATTGCTTAACAATATGAAACTGGTAACGCGACCAAATTCAAGTAACACCACATAACTTTAGTAGGGTCCCTAAAAATAACGTAATTTCCCGTAACTACTCTCGTGACTAAAGGTCACATAACATCACGCAACGTTTAGTAACACGACTAAACTGAATGAAAAATCATATAACATCCACTCAGCATGAACACGCAAGCTGGGGCTGATTGACGCAGTTACCTCTCACGACAAATGTGTGGCGCAAGGCAGCAAGGTTAAAAATTTGCTATAAAGCATTTGCGAAGTTTCTCGCTCTTGTTGGGAGATGGCTGTTGTTGAAAGAAGCTACACCTTACCTGTATATACATAAGCGAAGACTGTAGAAATTATTTGAACGCACAAGTATAGAATTCATCCAAGTTAAATTGGATTTGGTTTCATTTATTGTTTTCTATTTACACACATGTGCAACATAGTGGTAAATGGACGTGTATGAGGGAAAAAAGTCACAGAAACGTGGCTTTAGGGAGACCACACCCCTTAGTGCAGTATGGCTACATATGGTAGGGCACATAATAGACTTGTATAATACACCTATACAGTGACTATAAGGTGAAGCAGCTTTACAACGAAGAGATAAAAAAGCGAAAACAAAAGAAACATTTGCAATGTTGATTACATTAATCATACAAAATAACGAAACAAAATAGCTATGTATTTCATATGCGGGATTGATTAATTGATATGTGGGGTTTAGCGTCCCAAAACCGTCATGTGATTATAAGAGACGCCGTAGTGGAGGGCTACGGAAGTTCCTACCACCTGGGGCTCTTTAACGTGCACCCAAATCTGAGCCAACGGGCCTACAACATTTCCGCCTCCATCAGAAACGCAGCCGCTGCGGTAGGGATTCGATCCCGCGACCTGCGGGGCAGCAGCCGAGTACCTTAGCCACTAGACTACTGTGGCGGAGCTGCCGTGAACTTTCGGCATCTTTGATGACGCCTCAACACCACCACCTTCCGTGCCTAAAGCTTCGCACCCACACCAAGTGTCCGACTGGAATATCGAAGGCTGCAAATAACACTGAAATGGAGATGACCCACAAGTATCCAAGTGTGAACAACTTTGCCATTAAGCAGCAGTCCCGAATGAGACTTGCCGCACCTGCCGACTTGCCGTCAATAGCCTAGCAATACCCGCTTTATTTTCTCTTTGAGGTCATTTATCAGCGAATGCGCGAGAAGTACTCTGTAATGCCAAGTGCGCGCTCCGCAAGGCCGTCAGACTGTGAGAGGTGAGGGCACCACCGTGGTTGTTTAGTGGCTAAAGTACTCGGTTGTTGACTCGCAGCTAGCGGGATCGAATCCTGGCTGCGGCGGCTGCATTTTCGATGGAGGCGAAAGTGCTGTAGGCCAGTGTGACGAGATTAAAGTGCACGGTAAAGAACCACAGGTAGGCGAAATTTCCGAAGCCCTCTATTACGGAATTTCTCATAATCACAGCTTTTAGGACGTTAAACCCCACATATCAATCAATGTTGGTGGTATGGGGCACTGCGCAAATACGTTGTGTTCTTGTCTGCCATTCAGTGGACAAACTAATGACTTAAAAACTGGGCCCATTTATCTGACACCATTGTTTGCGGCAAGCCGAAACGCTCAAATATTGGGCGAAACGGTGCTATTGGAATTTCGATAGTCGCTGAACAGACCGGGAGACCCTCGATCTACTTCGGGTGTGCGCTGACGATTATCAATAGCATGCGTCCATCTATTCGTCGGCATAATCAGTCTGATGTCCTTACTCTTCGTCTCTGTTTCGAAACGATTTATAGGCTTCTGGCGATGTGGCAATGGCTGTTCTTATACCTATGATATGCACGAACGCTTTCGATCTCACCATCCAAACCGGGCCACGAGAACGGCGTTCAGGCCAGTCTTTTCATCGCAGATGCTCCCTGGTGTGATCGATGTAGCTCAGATAGAATGGGACTCCGTGCTTTGCAATTTACGATAACTCGATGCAGGCCTTCTACGTTCGGCAGGTTCAGTCTTCTGCAAGACTTAAGAGTAAGATGACTGTGACAGGATGACAGGCGTTTAGGCCATTCATCAAGTACGAAGTTCTTGACAACACAGATTTTTTGTTTGTGCTAATCAGTGCCTTTAAGGCACCCACTGGCACGAAAGAACTGCCAGAATGATCTGTATACAACGTGTAATCGAGTGAACGACCCGTGGTGTCGGCACTGGCAAACGCCTAAGTGCGTCAGTATTGAAGGTTTGCTTCCCGGCCCTGTACTTGACGAGGTGGCGATATTGACTTAGAAACAGGGCCCCTGTAGATACGTGCCGATGCTAATAAAGGCACGGGTCTATAATGTCGTAGAAAACCCACAAATGGTCAGTGGTGCGTCCGCAGCACGAACTCGCCGCCCCACAGGCAGTCGGAACTTCAAGACCCCGAAAACCAGCGCCAGAACTTTCTTCTCGGGCTGAAAATTGCTTTCAGCGCAAGTCAGTGTGCGTGAGCAGGAAACGATGAACTTATCCACGTTTCCCAAGTGGTGAGAGATGACGGCATCTGTATTGACAATGACGCAGCACTGAGTGGTCGGTCTGAAAATATGATCACCACTGGTTAGCTGAGAAGCGTTGGTTTAGCTTTCAGATAAAAATATTCTCGGCCTCCCGCCACCTCCCCCCCCCCCCCCCCCCGAACAGATGGCTTTGCAAAATGCTTGCAGCAGACATCGCTTCCCCGAAGTCTCTTGTACTCTAAATACTCTCGAAATATCACTTTAATCTGCTTCATATGCTGCGCTTTCATACTGAACTGCGTCAGCAGTGCCATCATGCCTACCAGATGGCCTGAGCCTCGATTAGAAGCGCCATTTTCTTGCGATATGATTATTTTCTCAAATTCAAAACATTTCGCTTTTGATCATGGGATTATAGCTTTCACAGCGTGCGCTATCTGCAGCACATCGCATCTTATCCTTGGCGGTGTTGTCATACTGGTACGAATTTCCATCTAATCTGCACACCGCTACCTCATTATAAGATGTGGTCATGGCGCTAATTTTTTCACAGCAGCTTCAGCAGCCATGGCGAAACTTTCAGTTTAGGGCAACGTGAGCTTACTTCTTCTAAGCAGCACTGCGTGATTTCGAATGCCACAAACGGTACGGTCACGTAACGTACAGTCAAGGCCCGTGCCGAAGTTATACACTTACCTGTCAGCTTGCAGAGCTCAGCAACATAGTCCTGGAAAAATTCGGTGCAGTTTGTACCCTAGTGAAGAACTGATGACTTGTGGGGACTTTTCATTTTACAGCACGGTGGAAATTTAGCAAGGTGAGTGGTACTTAGAAACTCGGCTCATTTACTTTATAGGGAGCGCAGTGACCTGCAATAAGGCCTGCTACTTTTGCTGATAGCGTCGACATGAAAAGCACTCTTTTCTTGTTCTTTTAATTATTATGAAATTGCTTCCAGCTGAGTAAAGTAAATCTTGCGCTTATCTTGATTTTTTCATTATTACTTTGCAGGCAACGAATTATCAGTATGCTGCTTGCCTATGACGTAACAGAAGGCGCTGAACGACGTTCAACACGTGTTGGTACTGATGATTTTATTGATTTGTGGGGTTTAACGTCCCAAAACCACCATATGATTAGGAGAGGCCGTCGTGGAGGGCTCCGGAAATTTAGACCACCTGGGGTTTTTTAACGTGCACTCAAATCTGAGCAGACGGACCTACAACATTTCAGCCTCCATCGCAAATGCAGCCGCCACAGCCGGGCTTCGATCCCGCGACCTGCGGCTCAGCAGCCACGTGCTGTTATTATACCCATTGTTAGTAATATCACGTTAAGGCTAAGCCACATGACACGTTTCCACAAAAACCATTTCACAGCTCGTCCCATGATATGTTGCCGCCAAAAGCCTGTAACACCTAATTGCGCGCATAAAATCATGTGACTCAAATCGCGTATACTCACGTGACAGGTGGTGACGTGTACAATAGACATCAGAACTAATCACGCGGCATTGTCCCAGCAGAAACACGTAATAGATCATCTTCAGAATACATTCAGAACATTATGCGACAACTAGTAACGTTTCATCTACCCGCTAGAAACCACGTAACCACCAGTGACGTGAGTAAAATCACGTATGTTCACGTAACGGTTAATCACGTGAAATCTCTGTGCCAGAACCGCGAGTTGTAACTTGAAATGTGCCCGAGAAATACGAGGTAACAGGGTGACGTAACTGAAATAAAGTAACCTAACGTAACACTATTCACGTGACTTAAGATGACTAGACTTCACGTGACTGAAATGGCGTGTATTCTCTTATCTAGTCACGTAACTAAAAGTATGCAACATCAAGCAGCTATTGACGTGACATGTTTCCGCCAAAAGAACGAGATACTTGTGTAAAATAGGGAACCGGTAGAAATAACGGAATAGTATCAAAGTGACTGTGACAGGATGACAGGCGTTTAGGCCATTCATCAAGTACGAAGTTCTCGACAACACAGGTTTTTCTTTGCGCTCAGTGCCTTTAAGGCACCCACTGGCACAAAAGAACTGCCTTGATGATTTATTTACAAAAAGACTTGAATATCTCTACCTCATTATTAATGACGGTGTTCATATAAGGTATGCTGAATATTTCAATATTTTTCGTACTGAAACTTCTAGACATTGCCATTCAATGTTTATTCCTGCATCTGCTGTTTCCACCGATTGCTTTAAGTATAGCTTTTCCCAAAGAGCTATAAATGAATGGAATTCTTTGAGCGGTGAAGCCGTTTCAAGCTGTGGGCAACTGTGGGCGCAGGTTAGCCAGATGAGGACAGAGGACGTTCGAGGACAACGGGAGACTTTTATATACACGAAGACGGACAAAGGGATACACACAACATAAACTCACACATATATACACGCGTTCACGGTCCTACGGGAAAGGGAGTTAATGTTCTTGTTCGTCCACTCACATTCAACTCTTAGGGCGTGAACGTTGCGCTTGACCTTGAGCTCTCTGGTAGTCAGGAGGCGGTGTGCCTTGTGCTTGCGGAGTTCGTACCGAGGTGGGGCCCGGTCTAGAAGATAACCGCCAGGGCCATCCCAGTATGGTGGTCAACGCCTGGGCTTGCCTGTACGCCACCGAGAACAGCGTACTGCCCGTCTGCCGCGAACAGACCTGGGACAGCGTCTCGCTCCGAGACCAGAACAGCAGCTGGCCGTGACGAACGCCGCTTCAGACCAACGTGGGGGCGAGGTGGGGCGATGCCCAGTCCAGGACGCACCCGAGGACTTCAACGCCGGGACGAGGCCCGGACACAGAGGGTCAGAACGAGCAGCCGGGGCGTGGCCCGAACTTGTCCTTGCTCTCTGCTCTCTGGGGTTAGTCGAGCTGTCCCCGTGGCTCGGGAGCTTTTTCACGTGGTACGCGCACGAGCACGCGCATAGGCGAGCACATAGTTTTACCGCTATCACCATCATGATGATTCCCGCGCACACTGAAATACTAAATCGGCCCCGCACACCGATTTTCTACGTCAAAGCATGACGCACTCTCTCCAGGGCAGCGTTTTTTACCACATCTTCCTCCCAGTTCAAGAACAGCGAAACGGTGGGGTAAAAAGTGTAGGCATGTTCATAGAGTAGACAACGTATTACCCGCGTCATGAGTTCTTTGTGTACACACACACACGCAAAATATATTTACACGGAAAAAGCAACTATTAATGGATCATCTCTAACATGGTCTGTCAAATGCAGTTCTATGCGAACTCTCTCACTTAGTTAGACGTCTCTCGCCGTTTTTTGATTGGGCTTGGACGCCGATCGCTCGCATGACATGTCGTCTGTCCCGTTGACGTCTTCAACATGAGTTGGCCCACGCTATCTCACGGCCTTCTGCCGCCGTAGCAGCAGGAGAGTAGTGGTCGCTTGGAAGCTCCGCCCTCGAGCAACAGCTCTCAGCCGCCGCGTTCATCCCAGTAGCACACCTGGGTCGTGCCAGCCACCCGGAACGGCAGCAGGACCAGCGGCCCACAGCAAACGGGAACTCGTAACCACTCGGGACGGCAGCCAAAACAGCCGAACCTCGCCTGGTCCCTGGGCCAGTCACCCAGCCGGAGTCAAGGCCTCATTCACCGGTTGTGCAGCTGTCAGGAACGGCAGCCGGAACAGCAGCGATTCGCCTGGTTCCTGGGCCAGTCACCCAGCCGGAATCCAGGACAGTACTGAACCTAGAGGACGTCTCCTAGTTCCCCGGACCAGTCGTCCAGCCAAGAACCATCTGTCCTTGCCCGCTTCGCTGCTTCGAACGCTGTCACGTGCTTCCCGGTGTTGAAGTGTTGAAGAATATAGGAATGCCTTAGCTTGGTACCTTTGTTGTTGTTATGCATCTAGTTCGAAGTCCAGTGTCGTGTAACAGTTCAGTTCGGAATCGGTCAACCTGGTTTGTACTCTTCCTCCTTTTCTTCCACGTACTAGCGCAGAACCAGCGTTCTTTCTTCCTATGTGCTTCTGTGTACCGCGGTGGCTTCTCGATGTTCATATAGATGGAGCAGTATTCAATCCAAACATTTGGGTCTGAACGCCAAGCTACGCAGTCCAAAGCACGCCACATCTTTCGGTTGTCTCGAAGTTCGTGTGCCTCCACACGGCACGGAGTACAATGTTTTGGGCTCACAGCGTTCTTAGCTCCACTACTACTCTGGCAGTTCCGGCCCCTCTTGCTCGATTTGTGATTATCTTCTGGCTCTATTTTAGGGTTTGTCATTGCAGCTCGCTTTTCGTTGGGCTCCGAAGCAAGAGTCTTAGATACGCATGACGTGCTCTTTGTATGGCCGAGAGGTTTCAGCTGACCACTGCAGAGGCCATGCTGCTCTATACTTCCGTCACCTTCAATGCCATCACATGTCTGCTTAACACATTCACTAGCAGACCGTGTACCCAGAGCTACATCACCACGTTCTCCAACACACACTTTTTTGGGTGTACCTGACAGATTTGTGTCAACATCATGAATAACTATGTCATCCCTACGAGGATTGACTTGGTCCTCTTTATTTACCTCCTTAATCACTGCCTTATTTGCAATCTCTCGGATTACCGAGATAGCTGTGCTGATCTCAGACAACAGCTTCTCCCCTTCCTGTCACAAACGCACACGCTCATTGTCATTTTTGCACATGTACCGCAGTTCAAAATCAATTCTCTTATGTTCCTCTTCAAGGTCTTCTTGCAACATTCGCTCTAAGTCGGCGCAAGACCACCCGACCTCCTCTCCAATACAAAGCAGTCTTTGCACGTTTACAGGCATCCTGTGTGCGACCAATTCTCGCCTGAAAGATGTTAAGTGCCGATCCTGGCAAGGCCCATGTCCGTTCCGATCGCGTGCAATTTCTCTAAATCCATCGGTTCGTCCCGCCCGTCTGGCTCTCGGCAAGAAGGTAAGGCCGATCTATCCTGGCAGGCTCGCCAAAATTTGTGGGCAACTGTGGGCGCAGGTTAGCCAGATGAGGACAGAGGACGTTCGAGGACAACGAGAGACTTTTATATACACGAAGACGGACAAAGGGATACACACAACAAAAACTCACACATATATACACGTGTTCACGGTCCTACGGGAAAGGGAGTTAATGTTCTTGTTCGTCCACTCACATTCAACTCTTGGGGCGTGAACGTTGCGCTTGACCTTGAGCTCTCTGGTAGTCAGGAGGCGGTGTGCCTTGTGCTTGCGGAGTTCGTACCGAGGCGGGGCCCGGCCTAGAAGATAACCGCCAGGGCCATCCCAGTACGGTGGTCAACGCCTGGGCTTGCCTTTACACCACCGAGAACAGCGTACCGCCCGTCTGCCGCGAACAGACCTGGGACAGCGTCTCGCTCCGAGACCAGAACAGCAGCTGGCCGTGACGAACGCCGCTTCAGACCAACGTGGGGGCGAGGTGGGGCGATGCCCAGTCCAGGACGCACCCGAGGACTTCAACGCCGGGACGAGGCCCGGACACGGAGGGTCAGAACGAGCAGCCGGGGCGTGGCCCGAACTGATGCTGATGCTGATGCTGATGACCTTTGATGGATGGCGCTTACCCACAAAGGGGGATGGGCCAAGAACCGGGCGGCAGGATACTTAAATGCAACTAAACTGAAAATGAAGCCAATCTGAAAAAGTAGCTTAAAATAATACTACCAAAAAACACAAATGTGTGCTGAGCAAGCAGTCAAACCATCTTTTGTTTTTGAAAGACATAACTACGAATTATAATCTAAAGATTTGAAAAGGTAGTGGTTCACTAGCATGGTAATCTTTTAGTTGCGTTGATGTAATCAAACACAGCGGAGCATACATCCCTGTGGCAGTAACCAAATGAAGTTCCGCCAAGTGATAAAATTACTGGTAAATTTACTTGCATTCCTAGCTTTTGTAATGGGGCTACTAAAAATCTTTTTCTCTGATAAGAATAACGATGACAGAATAAAAAGAAATGTTCAATTGTTTCAATTTCGTTGCACCAAATGCATAGCGGTGACGCCTTGAGCTGAGCTTTATTAAGGTAATAATTTAGTTGTGGAACTGCACAGCGCAATCTGGTATAAGTGACCTCTAACTGGCGAGATACACACCACTGTTTATTCCAGCAATAGCTCAAATGCTCGAAATCTTTAAATTTATCCAAATTACCTTTTCCCCATTGCAGGCAAGCATTTCGGAACCTTAGCGCAGTTACGTAAGCCGTATCTGGCAAAACTGGGATGGTGGGCCCACCCAGGGATACTGCTGCTAAAGAGTCAAAGCATGACGTCAAAGCATGACGCACTCTCTCCAGGGCAGCGTTTTTTACCACGCAAGCTCATCCAAAGATATGTTTTAAAGCATCTAGCACATATCCTCGTTTGTAATTGATATTGCTTTTATTTGTTTCTGCATGTTCTAGTGCATTCAATGATTAAGTTCTTCGTTGCGTTTTTGGTTGCGGTTTTTTTGAAAACTTCATTCTTGTCCTCTAATTTGTTACTTCTGATTATATTTGTTAACTATGTTCTGTTCTTCGTAGGATCGCTATGTTTTCATGTACTTATTTTTCTACTCCTGTAAAAGCGCTGTGTAAGGGCTGACAGTACCCTTAAAAAATACTTCTATCTATAATATTGCTATTAAACGTTTAGCCTCTCTGGCGAAAATTGGGCGACCCTTGAAGGTCCCCTGACGGCATATTTGGAAACTCGAAAGGCTCCTGTTGTTTGAGAGTCGTGCCTGTGGAAGAACTTGTGGCCATTATTAGTGCCCAGCGTTGCCTATAACATATTTTAGGTTGATTTTAAGGTAAACGTTAGTTCCTATCCGAGTATTCATGTCCAAACGGCCTTTCCTGTGGTTTGTCGTAGTCGGTGCTTCAGCGTGACGCTGCAGAGGTCAAGCAGGTATTGCTGATGTCACAGAACATTTGTGAGGCGCGCACTATTCCCCGACTGGCACCCAGTGAGGCCTATTCATGAAGATTTTCGGTGAGGACTATTGGCAGATAACTGGAAGCAGATATTTCCAAGCAAGTAGTTAGGCAGGACCTCTACTATTGCGAACTTTCAAATTGTATTTGCGCCAGATGTATTTGCGCCAGAATGATGGCATGACAATAACAGAAAATGAAATACAGGCATCGTGATAACTCTAACATAACAGAACTATGTTCTTTGTGCTCATGAACACGTCCGACGCTTTTTCTGGTAATCAGATACGTCTGAAGCGTACAACCGAGAGCCACCCACTACTTCGTTCCCTTTTTTGGTGTGGAACTCCTTAAGCCAGGGGTCGTGCGTCCACGATGTTTGTTTTAGTTGTAGTAATAATAGTAGTGGCAGGTAGGCACCTCTCCTTTCGTCCTTGGAACGTCCGTTGGATGGCGGTACTTGTATATAATGGAAAGGTACGGGATGGTGGTAATTAAAGCCTTGACTAGATGGACGGATGGACACGAATGGACGCACGAATGAATGGAAGCAAGAACGAACAGACTGACAGACGCTTCGCCCCACTTATCACCATTCACTCCGTGGATATGCTGTAATTTTTTTTGCTTCACTCGTAAGACTTGTTTGTTAGCCGCGTTATCTCGGCAGTTGCCCACACTACCCTACCTAATTTTAACCGCTTTATTGCAATTTTGGTTTCGCTGGAGCGTGAACGTCTTTTTGTGAGATGTTTACTATCGGTGCGACAATAAGTAACTGTGCAAGGTCCCAGCAAGTGCCTGCCAGCGAGGGTTGGAAGAACAAAAAAATTTCTTTGAAAGCATTGAAGCGTGATGAGCTACTTCGAATTTCTTTGAGTGGCCATGGTAATTGCATCTTTCTTGCAGACCATGGCGCTCTTTTTGATACCGATACATTCACATTCCAAAGCTCGAACAACACGTGTGGTATATTCGTCGTTGACGATGATAATAAGTACGTTTTAGGAGCGAGCCTCCTTAAGCCGTGGGTCATGCTTCCGCGATGTATGTATGTATGTATGTATGTATGTATGTATGTATGTATGTATGTATGTATGTATGTATGTATGTATGTATGTATGTATGTATGTATGTATGTATGTATGTATGTATGTATGTATGTATGTATGTATGTATGTATGTATGTATAATGTACGTGTGTATGTATGTATGTATGTATGTATGTATGTATGTATGTATGTATGTATGTATGTATGTATGTATGTATGTATGTATGTATGTATGTATGTATGTATGTATGTATGTATGTATGTATGTATGTATGTATGTATGTATGTATGTATGTACTAGTAGTAGTAGTAGTAGTAACGGTAGTAGTAGGTAGTCACCTCTCGTTTAGTCCTTGGAAGGTCCACTGGATGGTGGTACTTCTACATGATGAAGATATGATGAAAACATGCGAGATGGCGGTACTTGGAGTGTTCACTAGATGTAACGACGGATGGACGCGCAGATATACAGACAGACAAGTAGGCGCATAGGTCGACGACAGGAGCGTCAAGAATCCCGACAGGGATGGAACGCAACAGATTCCGGGCTCTGAGAAAACAAGTATTGGCCTTGAGAACATACCGTGCCGCCACCTACGTGATGACGTCACTCATAGGATGTCTGCTAAACACCGCATTTTTTTTGCGCTTTTGCTGTGGACACCGTGCGTGATTCACTTCGTTTTGAAGCTCAGTGCTTAAAGAAGCGGTAAGACGTGAAAATACGGGTGAGGAAACTACAAATCGATGTCCCCGGTGGCACTCTCATGCCTGATTTGCATCGTACAATAGCGACTAAAAACCGCTGCAGTCACAGGGGATGATGCCAGTGGTGCTGCGAAAGCAAAGCTGCCGTATTCCACAACTACACTCTATATTTGACGTCGAACCCATCGCAGCGCAGGCTCCTCTAGTTTAGGCCCTCGCGGCCAATGGTCATCCTTTCGGATCAGGAACGACCAGGCCACAATATAGGGATCTCTTGTTAGAAAACACTCGGCGAGATTATTTAGCGCTGACATGCAGGAGCTTTATTTTTTAGTGTTAGTTTTTACATCATTATTTTCAAGAATAACTGTATTTTTGTGCATTATTAGAGTGCCGTGCGTGTGCGTATTAAATGTGTTTTGATGTTAAGCGTGTCCTTGTCTCAGTATAATAACCTGTAACTTATCGAATCTGTGACGAGTGGGCAATTCATACATAAAACATTCCCCTTACGCCCATACCATGCTATTGTTAGTGCCACATTTAATGGCTTGAAAGACGCTCAGCAACAGAAGTGACGAGTTATTCTCTTCAACTATTTTTACAAATACACAGCGGTGTTCTTTTAACTGGTACTTACAATGCAGTAGGCAAATCACATAATGCAGTAAAAAAAACAACATAAAAAGCTTGGTCGGGGGTCAGAAGTGCGGCTGTATACGCATTATTCACTGTTATAGAGGTTACGTTTTCATTACAATGCGAAATGCTATTGAACCCATAGCACATGATAGCCCACATACTATTCGTTCTCGAGAACAAGGCATAATAAACAAATTTACTATGTTAAAACTATTGTTCGTGGGCTCGTTTGCTGAAGGCGAACGGCCTTTTTGGCCTTGTCCTTGTGAGCCTTCCCTGTACAAATTAAGTTTTTCTGCTTGCATAATACCATTATGCAGACTGGCGCCTATCCTGGCAAGCTCTTCAAACCAGGATTTTGTTGCGACGATCACTGGTTTTTGTCGATTTGCGGGAAGCAGCCCACCGTTTCACAAGAGGAAAAACAAATATCTCGCCATGTATCAAAACAGAACTACTGCACCATACGTGTATGTGTTCGTTCTACTAATTGGGCTCCTAGAATCAGATGGCTCCATTTCTTCAGGGCACACCCCTGATATGAAAGAGGTAAGCCTTCGTTAGCAATGTCGCCTTGTGCATTTGTAGTCTTCTCCAAAATAACCGTCGCAAGAGTCAGTTGCCATGGTGTTGTGGTTGCGATGTTTGGAGCTGACCCTAAGGTCACGGATGCAATCCCAGCTGTGGCGGTCACATTTTCACATATGTGATATGTTGAATGCCCTTGTTCTGGACGATTTCGATGCACGTTGAAGAACACCAGGTAGTCAAAATTTCTGGAGCCCTCATTTACAGTGTTCCTCATTACCACATTGTTGTTTTACGATGTAAAACCCTAAATGTCAATATATGACCATCAAAGAAGTGTGCTGTATGCACTGCAAATACCTTTAAAATTGATTTTGAAGCAGCAGGAAGATTTTTCAGCAGTAGAAATACTGCTTGAAATAAAGGAGTCGTGAACATAACTCAAAACATCCCGCAGCAGTGATGCCGACGGTCTACAGATGAAAACTGTAACATTTGTTATGTATGACATTGAAACTGTCTTGGCACTTATTTACAATCTGTGTCTTTAAAGAGGTACATTTCCATAAAATATGAAGGTCGCAATGGTAGCAGTGTTGTTAGAAAAAAGGTGAAAAGTTAGATATAAAACTATCCCCCCATATCAATCTAGTCTGTTTTTCAAAAGGTCTTGAAAAATACACTTAACACAAATTTTTTCCTTCGGTGAAAAAAAAAACTAGATAATTTGAAAATCGCAATATGAATATCGTAAGAACAGATCCACTGAACGACGAGCCCTTCTTGATCAAAAAGAATATATATGACAAAACTTTGAGCATAAGCGATTGACATTAGGCATCTTTTATGACTTTACACAGGCGTTTGATCACATTTTTAGAAAATTCTACTCTGCAAGGTAGAGAGATATGGAATTAGAGGTGTTCGTTTTTAACTACTCAAATTGTATCTTAGTAAGAGGTGCTAGTTTGTTTCTGTAGGGAAGAATGCATCCGCAATTGAAGAAGTATTTTGCGGAGTCTCATAGTACAGCATCTTGGACCCGATGCTCCTCAGTTTGTACGCTAAGGATAATAATTCCATATATGAAAACGCAAAACTTAAAATTTATGCAGATGACACAAGGATTTTCATTTCATAAAGTTCTTAAACTAGTTTATTTACCATGACAAATAATTTTCTGTGTGGTTTGTACCATTGGTCTGCAGAAAACTGTTTAAAGGAGAATGCGACAAAAACAAAAGGTGTAAATTTTCATACCAAAGGCGTAAGCTTTCATTCAAATCAAAAACATTAGTCTACAGATCTACAAATGTACAGCTTGTGCGCTCTGTGAAGGTATTAAGAGTACATTTCACAAATCCTGTGCAATAGGACGATCACGTATGCTCGTTACTCCAAAAGCTTGCCGTATAACAGGTGTTTTAGGTGGTTACCGACACACTTTACCCGTTCCTGTAAAGTTGATGATTTATAGTGCTTTATTTTTATCTCACATTCATAGTAGACATTTAGTACGGGAAATTACGACTCAGTTTAACTTGAATAAACTATTTCACATGCAGAAGAAAATATTATGCATCACCACTAGTGAGCCGTATCTGGCTCATACTGAAAAATATCTAGTTCATGACATCTACAAAGCTAGACTCCTGCGCGAATATTATTTTAGTGCTAAAGGCAACACTACCTATTGGAATAACTTGCAAAGCTATCCCGTAATTTATTTTGCTACAGCACTCGTACTCCGGAAGTGTGGAAGGTTCCACAGTTTTGAACGAAATACGGTTACTGAATGCTACTTTACGATCACCCTAGACTTCTTAACTCATACAACACAGCAGGCTGTCATTCACAGCATTAATTGTTGTTACGTGTTTTATTCGTATTTTTCCTGCATATGAAATATATAGCTATTTTGTTTCGTTATTTTGCATGTGTACTCTGATCTACATTGCAAGTGTTTATTTTGTTTTTGCTTTTTTCTATTCATTTTGAACCTGCCACACCTTATAGTCACTGTATGAGTTTATTATACAAGTGTAATATGTGCCCTGCCATATGTAGCCATACTGCATTAAGGGGTGAGGTCACCCTCAAGCCGCGTTTGTGTGGCTTTTTTTCCTCATCCACGTCCATTTACTACTATGTTGTACATGTGTGTAAATAGAAAACAATTAATGAAACGAAATCAAATTTTACTTACATGATTTCTATATTAGTGTGTTGAAATAATTTCCACAGTCTTCGCTTATGTGAAACAGGTAAGGCGTTGCTTCTCTCAGCAACAGCCATCTCCCAACAAGAGCGAAAAACTTCGCAAATGTTTTATAGCAGCTTTTCAACTGTGCTGCCTTGTGCCACACATGGGTCGTGAGAGGTAACTGCGTCAATCAGCCCCTGCTTGCGTGTTTGTGCTGAGTGGATCGGGGTCTTGCTTGTTTGAAAAAAAAATCAGGGTAGGCGGAAAATTATTGCGGAGTGAAACCCATCACTGAAAAATCTCGCGCCACCTTTGGTGGGACGTGCCACCAGGGATCGCTTGGTCGCCACGACTAAGCCTTCTGCTTCGAGCGCAATGTGAGCCGAAAACGACATTCTAGGATAGCATCGACACTGGGGTTCGGACTAAGTGGCGAGTGTTTAGCGGTTAGGATGCGCTGAAAACCCTGTAATATGTAGTCGCTTCCTTGAAGGATTCGAATATTGTGGAACACATCTTGCTGCCGTGACGGGGCGTGGTGTCAGCCTTCGCGGGTGTGAGTAGGATAAGAAGCTGCGCTAAGCTTTATTTCGGGAGTTAAAAAAAGTGGCAAGACGTCCTCCACAACAATTCCCATTTGTAGCCAGTGCTTCCGCGAGGAAAATATGTGCTTTGGCGTAAGACTGTCACGCTTCGCAAGTGGCAGAAAGCTCTGAATGAGACGCTCACCTGAGTAGGTTTTCCGGCTTCGTACACTTTTTCGCGCAATCTTATCAATATGTAGCCCTCCTTATGCCTAAAGCATTGCGAAAATTAGGATACTGAAATACGAAATTTGATTGGACAACACAAATGAGATTTGTTTATTATGAATTCGTGTCGGAAAGAACGTGTCGCACCTTTTGCGTTATGGACCCGATTTTTTTCCCCAAAATTTTTGTTGTGCCCCTCGAGAAACGTTGAGCAAAAAAATTTACCTTTTATTTTTTAAATTTTGCTTTTGATTTGCTTTCAATCACAGAGCAACGTTGTTCCAACATTACCTCCTCTACTAGTTAATCCAACCTATGGTGAATACTGCCTACTTTTGGAGAACTAGTCCGAGGAACGTCACTACAGCTTCTCCTTGGCATTGCATAGTGTTACGTCTCTCGCCTCCTAGAGTGCTTCGTATACCAGCCGCAGTCACGAAGTCACGGATATGAAACTACGGGAGTGTTCATTTTTGACACTGGCATGTTCACTGGAATGGGAAAAAAATCACAGCATATCTGCGGAATGAATAATAATGAGTGAGGCGAAGCGCTCGTCAATGCGTCCGTGCTTCCGTCTGTGCGTCCACCCGTCCGTCCGTACGTGCGTCCGCTCGTGCGTCCAATCGTGTGCCCGTTCGAGCGTCCACTCGTGCGTCCGTGCATCCACCAGTCCGTTCATTCATGTGTCTATCTGTCTGTCCGTCTGTCCATCCGTGCACCCGTTCGCGTGTCCATCCGTCCATCTAATGAACACGTCAAGTACCGCCATCTCGCTTCTTTTTATTATATATGCATCATATACAAGTACCACCTTCGAGTGAATAATCCAAGGACTAAACGAGAATATGTACCACATTTCTGCTGTCACCTCTTTGTTAACACCGAGAGCGCGATAACGACGCCATGCTACGTTTTCGGTAACATGTGGACATGTGTATATGTGCCCGAGGGCGGTTGTGTGCCGTAGGTTACGCACAACGACAACGGGGGACGCACAAGCCGCGCCATAAGAAGCTTCGTCCCTAAAAAGTGGTAACAAGCGTGTTAAGCCGTGGTATATTCTCATGTTCGTTTTTCTTAATCTCACCACGGGAATGCATTACATAAGAGAAAATAAGCAGTACTAAATTGCTCTTTGAGAATGCCATCAAACATAGTATGCGAAATCACCTGAGAGAAGACGATAAAGAGACGTGGAAGAATTTTACAGAAGCAGGAGAAAAGTCTCAGTGTTCCCGCAAGGGCTTGTAATGAATGCGATTGCAATAAATTAACATCTTTCACAAGATAAGGCTACATGGCAGCTTTAGAAGCAATATAAATAGTATAAAAGTGCGGCGATGTTTTTTGCGTGAATTTTTTGCGAAAAGGCTCGATGGCGGCAAACTGTGTGATGCAACTGAAAAGACAGAACAATGAGGTTCTATAGCAAACGCTTGTTTCCACCGGAAATAAGATGTTTCAAAAGTTCTGATCACACTGCGCACCCGACGCATGTGATTGAGCTTATATTTAAGGCTTACGCAAGCATTGCGCATTCAGTTTTGCTGGTTTATGTAAAGAGGCGTGGGTAAGGAGTCACTTAGAGCTCTTACCGTTATATGGTTCCCTGGTTCTATGGGATCAACGAGAAGGGGCTTATCGATTTGAAAGAGTCGGCTCACTAGATGGTGCGAGGGGGTCACCTGTGTGCTACAATGAATATTATTGTTGTAAGCCTGTAGGACTGATAAAGAGAAAGGAATCTTCTACTTGCAATGAAATTCCTCAACGTTTTGGTAGTTCTCCTACTCTAGATAAGGATTTAATGTGTGCAGACGTTTGAGTCCAGATTGCTTTACACAAAACATATCGTAAAGCAGCCTTTTTGTGCAACCTTTATCATGACGCTTAGTTAACTAACTCCTTTACCAAATGTGACACCTTAGCCGCCTTGCACCAAACGTTCGAAGAGCGCCCTTGCTTACGCAGCGCTGGTACAGCATTGACTAGCATGCGCAGATCCGATCTTAGGAGTGCAGACAAACGGGCCCAAGTTTAGGGTGTCCATAGGGTTCCCGATGTGATGGTTGGTGTTGGCTGGATGGTCCGGCTGTGGGTGCAGCCAACCATAAAGTGGGAATACCGTAATAACATTTTCCGATATCAAACCAGTGAGACCATAGGAATGCACCATAATGCACATATAAATGATAATAAGTGTCACCAGTAGGCTATCAACGTGGACAACGGCGCTCGCTTCAATCAATGAACTCTGCGTGGTAACTGCTTATTTTGTGTGTATTGCTTGCTTAAATAAAAAAAAGGTTTTCAATTAAAGAGCTCAGTCCTCAGAGGTTTCGTTGCTAGGTTCTTCACTGCCACAATTATCTAAGACAAGTTATCATGTGTAGTTATCCTATGAAGACTGGTGATAGATTCAGTTAATTAGTACACCACTACATGAATGTCAAGTAGTAAAAGGAGTCTCTTTAGCAGACGTGATATTGCATTCTAGAAGCCTAGAGCTATACCAGGCGCCAAACGTTGGGAATTGCGCAACAAGAGGATAGTTGTAAGCTGCCCACCAACAACAGAGTGTGCAGCTGTGCTAGAGCGTGTGGTATCTTACGGACTACTAATGGGCGCTTCGCTAATTAGTTAAAGGTAGGGTTGTTCGTTTTCGGGTAAAACCCGATTTTACCCGATTCTTGCACCCCGAACAAGTTTCAGGAGAATCGGGTTAAACCAAATTTTTCCCCGAATAAACCTCCCTGTAGCGATCTGCACAATCGTGAGTTGCTGCTAACTCGTGTTGATGCTCTTCCCCTTCTCTTCTCACCACTACTTGTCTCCATTGTCACCCCTTTCTCCTCTCTAATCTTTACATCCCCTCTCTCCTCTGCACGCACATGCGTGAGAGCGTACATGCACCCCCCCCCCCCCCTAAAAAAATGCTTGCAGAAGAAAGTGGGAAACACGTTTGAGGCCGGCCACGCTTCGAGTACATTTTGAACAAATTTAGGGTGAAAGAAAAGCAAAGAAATCTGCCCCTTTGCCCACTGCAGATTAGTCTCGGGTATGTGCACCTGCTTCCAAGAATTTCACGCGGAAGGGACGGGTGACCAGTCGGTGGGGGAGAGATTGAGCGACTAAGAAGCCAGCCTTACCCTCCCCCAACGTCCAACCCCGCGCGAACGCCTCTCACTCTCTCGCGCGACACGAGACGAGACGCATATCGCCATCCTCACTTAGCATTACCAGGCGCGTCTTGTGAGCGCAAAGCCACCGTCGCGGACATAAGGCGGCACCGGGAACTTCAGCGTGGAGATGGGAAGAAGACGAAAGACACTGGATGACTGGTGTAAAGAACATGAAGATCTCCAGATCGCAACGAAAGACAGTGAAGGCACCCGCACTTTAGTGTGCAAATATTGCAACACCGAGATGGTCACCGATCCAGCGAAGAAGCCCTGCGACCGAATTCGTGAGCATCTAATGTCATCTCGTCATAAGAAGTTCAAGACGGCTTCCAAGGAAGCTGAGACTGCGGGAACGTCTTAGCAGACGCTTTTTGATATGTCCTGTAGACAGCGTGCGAAAGAAACTGAAGCGGACGGCGTTATCCATGACTTTGTTCGTGCCCTAGCGTACAGCGGAATAAGCATGCACCAGGCGGACGGACCGCTGAGAGACTTCGCACGCAAATACTGCAAGGCCGCGAAGACCATGCCAACAGCACAAAGACTTCGGCTGAAATACCTGAGAGGAGCTTTTGACAAGGACATGGAGAAAATTCGCGATGATATGCGAGGTGTCAAAGTGAGCGTCATCGTCGATGAATCCCCAGACATCACTGGTGTGCCTACCATCAACACTCTCCTGTGCTACTATAGCCAAAAAAACGTGAAGAAGCACGTTGTTCTGGTCGACGTCGACAGGGTAAATGCATCGAACAGTTACACGGTGGCCAGCGCAGTTAGCGAGGCACTCCTGACGGTTGGCAAGACGTGGAAAGACGTTGTGGCAGTAGCCACAGACTCAGCGGAGTACATGCGAAAGATGGTTCGAGAAATCTGTCAGGCTGAAGGGATCCAAATCTTGCATGTGAAAGATATAGCACACCTTATTCATGTGAGTGTTGACCATGCCATTTCTTTACCATGCATGTCTGATGTTCGATCCGTAGTGATCAAGTTTGGAGCGTTATTTAAGCACGCTAACAAGCTTTACCAAAAGTAGACTGAAATTTGTTCTTCTAATGGCCTCTTTGGACCTGACATTAAGAAGCCACCTTCTGTTGTCCCGAATCGATGGCAAAGCTTCTACAAGGCACTTGTGGTAGTCGTAGAAATGTGGAGCTCGTTAACAGAACTTGCTGAAAGCTCGCATGATAGCAGCAAAGCGGAAGCTATTCGAGGGATACTTTCTGAAAAAGAAGTTGTTTATGCGAAGGCAATCTTGATGAGAGATGCACTCGGCCCACTTTTGGAAGCCCAGAAAACGCTTGAAAGTGGGAAGCTTTTGATGCCCAGCTTTGATCACCTGGTAAACGTGAAGCTGCAGCAGATTGTCGGGGAGCTTTCGGCGATGATCGGTAAAAGCGATCAGGCCAAAGCTGTTTTGTCTATGTTACCCAAGCGCAGCGCTAATTTAGTAAAAACATGTTCTGAAGAGTTCTGCACGAAACTCGCCACAAAATGGCGCTGCACTCTTGGACGGAACGTCTCAGAAAAAGAGGAAAACCAGCTAACTTTGTGGAAGCTGGGAGCCGTCCTTGATCCGTTTCAGAAGTCTGCCGGGGCAGTCATTTGAGGACTACCGACCTCTGTTCATGTGCGTAACCGACAATGCAGATTCCCTTAATCACGAGTTCAACCAGTATTTGCTGGAAGCGAGCCCCACAAACGCAGCTGCCGAACTAATCGAGTATTGGCATGACTGTACTTCTCGCTACCCAAGGCTTGCAAAAGCTGCACTGACATTGTTGTGCCTAGCTAATGGTAGCTGTGATGTGGAGAGAACTTTCTCCCAGCTGAGATATGTTCAACGACCGGACAGATCTCGAATAGAGACTGACATGTTGCGCATGCAGATGATGATGTATGTCAACAAGGACGTGTAAAAAATCGATGACCAGATTTTCGAGAATAAAATGTATAATTTCTAAGAGCCAATGTTTACTGATTCATTCATTTTCAAACACCACTGATTCATTTTCAAACAAACACAAAATTTCGGGTAGTATACTGTATTTGCTAAAATACTCTGGTGTCTGTCCGAATTACCAGCTTGAAACACCAAATTTAACGTGTTATACTTAAAAAGCCCGTGATATGTTTTGATAAGCTCAGTGTAAGTTCTGATAAGTACAACCGTATATTTAACCCGAAAGAACCCGAAGTAAGGAATGGTTTCGCAAAAAAAAAAAACGATTTTTCCCCGAATATCAGTTTGAAAAATACCGCCCGATTTTTACCCCCCGAATTCGAAAAAAATGTAAAACCGGAAAACGAACAACCCTAGTTATAGGGAAGAACTGTGGCATAGTGGGCACTTAGTAGCTGCCCATCTAGTAGGCGTTCTACGGTAGTTTTAAAGGTGCAAGCTTACGCGCGCAAATATTACTTTACCTGCAACATGGTTAAGGACTATCAGCACGGGGCCCGAATAAGCCACCGCATTGTACTGTTGATGGCAAAGTGCAAGCGTCCTTTGCGATTTTGCAATATATTGCAACGGGTAAGAGCCGACTTGAACCGTAACAATATTAAAAGGCCCTGCAAAAACTGTGGAGCTCATTCTGACTCACTCATAAAAATATTTTGCGTTTTGGGCTCCCTCGGACTCACACTCAGAAACTTTTTCGCGCACCGCACCAACCAGGACTAATACTCACCCGTACTCTCTTTGACTCGGAATCACGGCTCGGTCTGAGCCTGAGTGAGGCCGAGTGAGGGAACTCATGAGGGAGTTAACCGACCTATGATAGATAGAATGTGGGCACAAGAAACACCAATTCACGTATAGGAGCCTTCGTGATCGGTGCTACACTAAAGAGAAGCTATGGAATATTTCTGATCAATCTTCTGACGCGGCACTTCTGTTATTACAGAGAACGGCGAACGCACTCAAGAAAAAATGCCAGCTAGGTATAAACAAAAAATTATTCACATTATTTCAGGTGCATCTTGCTTTATGTTGTACTTTCAGTTTCTGAACAAAAGGGAGCCAATATGGTTGTACATGACGACTCCAACGACGAGACGCTATGATTGCAATGTATACATCATTGATAATATTCAGGGGGAAGACGTGGAATTTCGGAGATTTCTTGGCTATCGAAAGATTATTAGGAGGTAAATTTGCAATGACCCAAAAGTGTGTATATATGTATATCCATATTCAGTAGCTCATTTCTTCTTCAGTGAATGGATGCAGTTTCTTCGCGGTCATCTCAGGCATAGTACAACAGCAACATTCACTATGAAGCCTTATGATGTGATGGACGTCACCTACCGTGGTATGTACTTTATAGCTGCCTTTTATTTTTGACATTTATCTTCAAACATTCTCACTATATCATACTTTAGCTGAAAAAGAAATCAGACGCAAATAGTTTTTCCATAAAGATGTTTTCTTAGGCTTTCTGCTTATTATACTGCAAAGTATTTATTGCAGTAAAAGATTCTTTAGGACAGGGCACCTTAATTTTTGACAGAAACCACTTCATTCTTCGTACCTCTTGAAGAAATCAACGGATAGAGTCGAATGAGGAGATGCACAATAAAGGTCCACTGCATTTTTGTGGAAAGCAATTAGGACATATGCGCATTCTGTAAACGAATGAATGACGTCGTAATACCCAGCTTAAGTGAAAGTATGGGATTTATTCGACAAAATACGTCTGCTAGCTCTAAGGCATTGCCATGTTTTCACTGTAAATTGTAAAAACAATAATTTATTGATTACGAAATGATAAGTTCTAGCCCTGCATGAAATGTTGTCGAGCTTTTATTACACCATGATAGATACTTCCTGACATTTGTAAAGGTGTTCATTGGCATTACAGAGGTTAAACGTCATAATGTAAAATTCGTACAAGCCGTCAAGCTTGACAAAAGTGGTCGTCGCTTCAACTTTATTAGTCATGGGTACTTGCTAGTACCATGTGTGCAAATTGAGAGAGGAGAATAATCGTGCTTTGGTAGTCCGTCAATCGCGTCGTCTCTTCACGGCAGGGGCAAACGTCCTTGACAGTGATCTTCTTGAGCCATCGATAGTCCATAAAAAAACCGCAAGACCAGCCCTTTTTCGCAACAAGGACAGGAGTTCCAGGCACAATCTGACCGTGGAATAACATTGCATTCAAGCACGGCGTTGAAATGTTCTTTATTTACACGACGCTATGCGGCATACACGGTATAAACGCGGTCTAGTAGTGGTTCGGTGACAGAGACGATGTGATGTGCGACAAAGGGTGTGCACCCGAGAAAAATTTCCACAACATAACATCAAGACTGACATTCTTCCAACAGGCACAGTAGCTGGCAGCGCTGTACAGATTTAATGTAGTCAGAAATAGAAGAACTGAAACGGTGCGTGTCGTCGGTTGTGCCAATCTCTTGTGCGTCTTCGAGAGGTTCCACTCTGCCGGAAAAGTTTCGCGATTCCTGGCTAAACTTTCCCAAATGAATGTATATGCCACCGTCAAAAGATGTATAATAAAGTTTCTGACCAATCGATCACAATGGGTCATTGTAAACAAAACCCCGCGAACTACCATTTCAATAACAACCGGCGTACCCGAACGCTGCATCCTTTTGTCCGCTACTATGTTTAATCTATATAAACAACTTACCGTCGCATATAACCAATAATATACGTATGTTAGCAGGTATTTGCTTTGTCTACCGCCCAGTACTAAACGCTTCTGACCAGTTAACCCTAGAGAATGATCTTGCTAATGTTTCCACATGATGTTTCACCTGGTTAATAAGATTAAACGTAAATAAATGCAAAACCATGCCATAGACATGTAGCATCAATTTACTCCTGTTCTTGTAGATAATTATTGCTTTGACCACCTTGCTCCTAAAATGGACGAACTCTTATGAATACCTTTGTGGAACTGTGTCCAGCAACATGCTCTGGCGTACGCATGTCCGAAACATCCCTTCATTGTCTAACGAAACCTTACGTTTCCTAAAGCTTCACCTGAAAAGCAATCCAATGCATGTAAGTTTACTTGTGTACACATCACTAGCACGACCAAAATTAGAATATGCACCCGAAATCTCCAACCGGTATCAAGCATGCCTTATCAACGCTCCAAAATCGCTTCAGCAAACGTGCAGCTCGCTTCACTCATCCTTCGTATTCGTAAGACATCAGCGTCATGTCCCTAAAATGACTACCAACCTTCCGTTGCTGGTTATTCGTCGGCACATTTCTCCTCTTTGTCTTTACCATAAATTTTTCACAGTTAAAGGCTGTGTCAATCACCCTACACCAAACCCGCACTAAGTATATCACTCAGAACAAGTTGAACGGAGCAGCTTTGTTGATACACGCTCGAACATTAACATTTACCTCATTATTTTTTTTCCCGCGCAACGAACGACTAGAACGACCTTCCCTCTGCCATTGTCAGCATGGTATGCTCATTTTCATTTGCGCAACATGTAACTGACCATCTTAAAACCAATAACCTCTGAGTGCTTTTTGTATTACATGTTGGTTACGCGTATTATTTGTTGTGCATGTATGTTTGCTTGTAATATGAACAAATGTATTAAATGGCAACTTATTTATTGATGACTCTCGTTAATTGGTAATCTCACCCCTGATGGTCTTTAAGAAAAATAAACTGACTCACCGGCCGAGCAACCCACTGACCGACCGACCAGCCGACTGACTGACTCTCCCCTCACACCATCGTAAAAATGTGCAGGAATGAGTTGAAAAAAAAGAGAAAAAAAAAACAGCGGTGCTGCACTTGCAGCAGCCAGCCCTTCTTAGAACAAATGCGGTCGGGAGACGAAAAAAGCACGACGGGATTGATGAGACTAGCGGAGTAGACTGACACTGCTGCCGACGAGCCCAGAGTCCCTTACGTATCGTTTTTGATTAGAATCTTGCTCGAAGCAAATGAACAGTCTGCCGGCTTGACATATGAGAGCATTGATAGTCCAGGTTTGGCTGTCGTGCGAGTAATCATGGCGTTGTGGCGGGATGAAAGATTCCACCCATATATGACGTCGTGAGTGCTTGTAGAAATTACGAGTTCGAAGTCGTTTAGAACGTCCTGGATGACCTCGCGCGAGGTGCAAACAGCCATAACATGAATAATTTAGGCTCTAGATGTATGGAGTGGCATTCCTAATGATGGTATTGCCAAGTTTCTTAGCAAACGGCTGTTTTTCGCCGGCTACGAATACGGCGACGCCATTTGCGACAAGAGCAGATACGGGAACATCGTTTACAAACACGTCATTTACAATAGATGGTCTTCCCTGAAGGCTTTCACAATTTGATAACGTCGCTGTTGTTGCCTTGCGGGCTGCCATGACTAGTTTTGCTGCTTTCGTGCGAGCGCCTGTTTACGCATTGATGGCAGCGAGAAACGTCGTGGAGAAGGAGCATGGCGACTGAACTAGAGCTGAGTGCGGCGTCCGTAACCTAGGTGGAGGTGCGTCGCAAAAAGCACGACTGCACTGGCTGGTAACAAGAGCGGGTTGTCGGATGTGCGTCATTGATTCACTAGGACAGGTCCCACCTATATCGCCGGATGTCATTGATAGGGCAGCTATTGAAATAGCTCATGGTGGGCAGCAGGAGACAAATGTCCGCTGCTGGGAATTTATGGATGAAGTATACTTATTGGCAAACACGTTTCTTATTTTTCACTCTCGTTCGTTTCGGCTTTCACCGACAGAACCTACCGGGAATGTTCGGCACTATTTCCGCATCGTTATTACAGAAGGTTCGCAGTTATTGTAGATCGTTTTGTTAAGACTGCTCGCAAGACACGAACACTCGAGATTACTCGAGAGCTTTCGTGACGACCAGTGATAAGGCTGCAATGTTCGAGGACACATAGATAAATGTCAACGTTCTTCACAGCTTGTCAGGTGATCGACGGTCGACGCTTTGTTCACCGCTATCATTGGAAGCGTGTATTGTTGTAATGTGACTTTTAGTTGACCGGCAACTAGTTCAAGAAAATAAAACAGTTTGATCTTAGACGTACAGTCCGCTCCCTTCATCGACGTCAAATGGCAATGTAGCAATATGTAGCAGCACAATATGGCAATATGTAGCTAGCACAAGAGCTTTGCAGAAGGGAAGCCTAGCGGCGGCTTTAGCGTTCCTCGAAGCAGGCACAAGTGTGGCTTAGGGAGTCTTGTCCACAACCTTAGCGTAATCAATGCAGCAGGAGCCGGAAGAGACTGGTGGTACTCCGACATGGCTTCTAAAATTTCGTGCTCAATCGCTCGGCGGAGGGGTTGAAGTGTGCTCGACAGCCGTTGAACATGCGGCGGGTGGGCGGAGACCAGGTGTACGAACTGGCGTGCAATTCTTCTCGCACGCGATTTACATTACTTCTGCTAGGAACGTGAACTGGTTGGTCACGTTGAACATAAATCTTGGTCTTTTTTTACTAAGATGACTTTACATAGTTAAGTATTGGCACCGGATTGTCTTGTTCTTAATTTTTCGGGAAGTTCAAATATTATGTTGATAACCAGTGGTAGAAAGGCGATTCTACATAAAAAACTTGTATTATCTTGAAACAGGAAAGTGCTTAACAGCATGAACACGAGAAAACAACAATTAGTGGAGCGTGTACGCCAATTCTCATTGACAAAGAAGGACGCAAAGCCGAGCCAGTGAGAGCAGATGAAGGAGTAGCCGGCCGCTGGAAGAAAGAGAAAATAAAGAAACCATGCTTCAGAGGAATGTGGTATTTAGAAAACAATATATTGCTAACTATTTTGAGAATATAAACAAATTCATTGATATAGCAAAGCACCGTCCATTTCATGGCTGACCTCCTGGGTGGGTTGGGCCAGTTTAGTATGAACGGACCATCTGACCGACCAAAAGAAACAGGGCTCGTGCAGGCGAGACAGTTTGCAACGTTTCCAGGAGGGCCGGAGGACTACAAAACCGCATCGGCGCACGAGGTTCACGCTGGCAACACCTTACATTCACGCTGGCAACAACTCACATCTACGCACGTAGTTCAATATTCCAAGCTTCCTCCGGCGTACGTGACAGCAAGCGTCGCAAGGTCTTTGTCTGGTGCTGATGAGACGTGCTTTGCTGTGAGATGGCCTACCCAGCGGTAGGTCACTGGCTTTCTGCATGACCCCTACTGCTTCCACGCCACTACCATGCTAAACATGTACGTTGCGACGACTACGTCACCGTCGGGACTCTACCAGCCCGCTACTACTAGCCCCCGTCTTGTTAGATGATCTACTATTCACCTACATTGTTGATTTCGTGTGTGTGTGCCGTTCAATATAATGGCCGTGTGGGTTTTTACAACCGGCCACGGTATCTTCTCTTTTCAATGCATCACATGCTTTACGGCGTGACAATCGTTGCAACGTAACATCGTGTGCACACATTCTCCAGCTGTGAGACGAGTGCGTGAGACCAGCTGTGTCGAGTGCTTGTACGCTCTCTAATAGATGCTTGAAAGCATGACCCAAAACTGCGTCTTCTCCTTCTCAAGTTGCCAGTCCTGTGGCAGTCCTGTCGTAAGTGGAAAACTTCATTTGAAAGTGCTTGCTGGGAACGGTGTCGCCGTAGGTACAACATTTTGCAAAGAGTGCAGTAGTAGAGCTTCTTCCTAAAAAAACAAAAAAAAACCACACGAGGCCTGCGTGGACTGCGCAGCGTAGTCACAGTGAACGCTAGAAGAGCGGCCTTTCAGTGCCTTTGTTAAGCACTTTTGTGTAATTGCTACAAGCACACCTGCAGGATACCCGCTACATACTTGCAAAGAATGTAGTGCGATTTCTTTATGCTGTGGCTGACGAAGATGAATAATTATGGCTGAAGTGGGTATGCTCCTCAGTTTATATATGGGTGAACAAGGACAAGCTTTTGTATAGAGTTGGAACATGCTATCACACACTCGTTACGCAATTCGCATTGTGTGATGCCTTGTTGTTTCATTGCTGTTCTAAAGCTCTTCATTACTCATGACGTCGTTCATTTTCCGACATCAAGCCTGCCTAAGGTGAGTTTTTCACTGGGTTTCAGGCACAGGGGCAACACAGTAGTCAAATACTGGGCTGACACGAAGGGTACCCGGGTTCAAATTTCATGTTGTATTTGGTGTTTTTCACCTACATATTTTTCATTTTTCCTTATTTTGCGCGATAGTGGTTACGAGCACGGGCGGGGGCGGCGGCAGCGGACAACTACGGCGCCCGTGACTCTTGTTGTTATGACATAAAAGCTTTCGATGTAAAACTAAAAAAAAAACTGTATGGTGTTCTTAGAAGGACAATATATATATTAAGGTCACCGTTTTTGCAGTCGATGTCTCACACAATATAAAGCCTAAATAATTTTTATTCGTTGCGTCCTTTATGGAAGGCTTGCCACTCGTAATGAGAGGATTGAGTTAGACTTTCGTCATTCAGCCAAAAATGACACAGTAGAGCTTGAAATATACTGAATAATGTAGAGTCTTGCACTTCCTTCCCCAATGAAGCACATGTTTAGGCATGCCCTAAGTTAAAAAACGTCTACCCTAGGACACTAAAAAAAAAAAAAACGAACTCTGGTATGACAACAATGTTCCAAATCTGGAAGAGAGCTATAAGAAAAAGACGTTTGCAAGACTGTGGTACGTGTAGTGCTGTTTAAAAAGTGATATAAGCATATTGTGATTTAAATAAGATAATCAAGCGTTTGAAAGTTCGCTAGATCTCTCAGAAACTTGACAGATAGACCCGACATAGTCATGCTCGTTTGGCGTGAATATTGTAACATTGAAGCCATGCTTTAGCTTTAGTGGACCGCAATCGGAGTGTTAACGCAATTCATAGTTAACACCCACCTTCCCTTCTCGTCCAAGCCCGCGGTTATAACCGCAAACGACATTGCAAAATTTGTTGTCTGCCAAATAAGTCCACAGATGTTTAAGCTTTTTTTTTTGCAGGGGGTGCTCCATTACACAAGGAGACACTGTTGTACCAAGACAAGGAGAATAGGTGTGGTGTAGTTGCCGTTGATGAATCCGGAAATGGTGAGTTTAAATGGTATCATCACCTGACTGCGTTGGATCTTCTTAGGTGCTAGCTTTACACTTATATAATAACGGTAACATAGACTACCAAGTTATTCTGCCCGAACAAAAAAAAAAAAACATTAAACGCTTATGCATTCACCTAACACGAGTAGAAAATAGAAGTCGTCCTTATGTACTTATGATTCGATATATCGATGTTCCCCGGCCACTTCCGAAAGATTTCTGCGGCTAACGGAGTATTGCCCTGCCTCCTGAATATCATGGCTTGCAGACTTTCTGCGCGTCACCAACTTTTGTTCTTCCTCCGTGACTGGCCCACGTTTGAGATATCTTCACAGTGTGACCACTTTGAGATATATTCACAGTGTGACGTCGATGTAACTTACGTCAAAACCACAAAACTTGACGTTCTTGACTCAAAAATCTAAAGACGATTGCGCCTCTAGAGGACTTGAGAGCGATTGCGGTCGCATCCAGAACGTAGAGTTTGCAAATACTACCAATTATGTTGCATTTTCATAATGCCCGTAGCGGTGGGGTTGTCCAGCAGATGGCAACCGGGAGAAATTGTAAAATCCAAGCAAAATATAGTATACATGTTATTTGTAAGTACTTTGTTGAGAGATTCAACATAACATGCGAACCAATCAAAAGATGTTGCTTGTATTATACCTGCAAAATGAGGCGGTTCCTCTCTAAGCCTGTAGATTTAGACAATGAGGACATCCCTGTCAACCAAAAGCACCCAAAGAGGACTAGGTAAAATACACGAATGCAATTTGCGTGTGATGAATCGGCCAGTTTTATATTAACAACTTTGACTGTTCTTGCTACGTGGTACTTTTCAGGTAATACAGGCACTACGTATGAACTCCGTGTCAAAAACTCTTCGATCGAAGCAGCCAACGCTACCTCCTGCTTCAATGTGTACAAAAAAACAGTGGGAACGCTGACAGCGAGAGTCTCCTACGAGTCTGCGTGTCAAGACATACTGATAGGAATGAACAACATCGTTCCTGCAGGTGACACTGATAATGGGGCCGTAGGTTTCAATGGCATCACGTACAACGAACCTACTTTCCTCTCTCCCATGACGCTTATGTTTATCCCGTTTCGACTAGCAGCAGTTTCAATACCAACATGGCTGTACTGAACTAAGCTGGGCCTTTAACTTGCTTTTTCTTTACTCTTTCAGACAAGGTCGCTTTTTACTTGAAGTAACCGACATGATTGTAATGTGTGGTACAATAAAAATATTGTCGCTGTTGCCCCCACGTTTCGCAGCACAGGTTGCTTTGTACCGATGCCATTTTTGTCGATTTGTCGAAGGCGTTCGATCGGGTTCCACATCAGCGTCTAATGGATAAAATTTGTAACCTTAATCTGGATGACAAAACAACCCACGGAATTTGTAGTTTTTTAACAGACCGTTTGCAATCTGTAAAATTAAATGACCACGTTTCTGACCCAGTGGGTGTGTCATCAGGAGTCCCCCAGGGGTCAGTACTTGGCGCTTTACTGTTTCTCATTTACATAAACGACCTCGCATGTAACACTTCCTCGTCAATTCGTCTCTTTGCCGACGACTGTGTGATATATAGAGAAATAGTAACTTCCGATGATGTTTCTACACTCCAGCATGATTTATTTACTCTAACTGAATGGCGCAAAAAATGGCTGATGAAAATAAACGTAGAAAAAACTAAGCATGTGCAATTTTCTTCTACGACAAGATCCGAAACTTATCATTACTTAATAGGCAATGCCAAAATAGAAACAGTTTCATCTTTCAAATATCTGGGAGTTACATTCACCTCCGATTTAAGCTGGACCCCCCATATAGAAAAAATCACATCGAAGGCGTGTAAAAAGCTCGGCCTGCTCAAGCGTCACCTTTATTTAGCTAATTCAGAGACACGACTTCACGCGTATAATGCTCTTATCCGCTCTTCACTAGAATACGTGCAAATCATCTGGCATCCACATCAGATGTGTCTAAGATGCTTGAATCAGTACAGAACAAGGCCGCGCGCTTCATTCTGTCATCGTACTCAAGATACCAGAGTGTATCTGCCTTGAAGGAGGAACTTAATCTCCCCCCTCTCACCCAACGTAGGCAGTTGTCAAGATTAACTTTTTTTCACACCCTGTACCATCATCCAACACCATTCGCTCGCAAATTTATACTCCCGGCACCCTATACGTCCGCGCGCGCTGACCACGCTCACAAAGTTGGCCCAATTTTTGCCCGAACAAACAAATATCAGAACTCACTCCTTGTTCTGGCAATCAATGAATGGAATTCTTTACCTAGTAGCCTAGTGGACCAAACAGACACCTCTTCTTTTCAAACCGCACTCCTCGCTTTTCTAGCTATTCAAAATACCCTGTAACTTGTCTTCATCATGCTCATCTTTTCTAGGCTGTAAATTTGTGTTCCTGCCTTCCAAATACCATATTTTTTGTCACTTTGACACTTTTTTTATATGTTTCACGCTGTACTTTGCAATTGTGCACTTTTGCTGCCTTTATGATATTGTAATGTCACTTTCGTTGTGTTGATTCTTTCTTTTTACAATATTGTACGTTGTGTCGGCTTTCAACCCATTCCCCCCCCCCCCCTATATAATGCCCATTTGGGCCCTTAGGGTACCTACATAAATAAATAAAATAAATAAATAAATAAACAAAATAGTAAAGAGCTCACAAGTTCCTCATAGACTCGCCTACGATGAATGAAGGGTGAAGTCATTCAGTGTGACTTTCTTTAACGTGAGTGTTATATGGCATGTACACCACATGAACGTAGGATATGGTGTCATGCATAAATTAGAGCAAGCTTGACCAAGCTTGGACAGGTTGATCTTTAAGTAATGCTGACGCAGGTCTTTATTCGCTCACTTCTTTCCATTACCACTAGATTACGCTGATATGCAGCAAACTTTGTAGTCGCTACTTTGAGCTAGTATAATTACTTGACGCAAGTTTATCGGCGCGACTGTCGTAAATATACACCACACAGCAAGACTTGTTCACGTTCGAGGTATTTGCGTGGTTTGTGCCTTTTAGAAAGCCAAATTATGTGTCTTCGTAGCAGAATTTGCACGAGATGCACACATGCCACTTTTTTCATTCTCTTGAAGGGGCTCGGCAACAATACATACCTTCCGTTAAGCACAATGAGTAACATAAAAGGCCAGAATCGATGTGCACTTCCCAACAAGACGAGTGTGCAGCACAACATACATCACATAGCTTTGTAATTCTCTTTCGCCGGGCTAAAGCTAGGAGCGTTTGTCTGCCAAAATACATTGAAATAACATTTGCTGCAATTCGGCGGAGAATTCACCGAGCCTACTTTTTTGATGTTTCGAGAATTCATGAGGGAAATTTAGGCCCGGTGTTCTTAAGTGAAAATCCACAAAAGGTGAGGCTTCTGTTTATAACGTCTATATTCACAATTGGCCAGCACAAAGAGTATGCCGAGGCAAGCTCTGCGTGCCGCCATAGGTACCATTCACTGTTCTTCAAGAGAAGCGTATGGTTTGCGTTAACGATAATTCGATGTAGTCATCCGAAATAAACCCATATAAACAAGAATATGGTGGCAGCCACAAGTTAAAGCAGCGAAAAATGTCACAATTTTCATGGCAAGTTCATGGGAAGATGGGAACACATTGATTAGATGGGGAGCACGTTTACGCTAATTAATAATGATCGGCAGCCACACAAGTTTTCCTGATACGTGAACAGCACATTTTTATTCACAGGTACGTAACCAGCCTCTAAACAGACACTCAATGAACGGAGGAAATGATTAGGCTACAATCGTAGTGGTAGCACTCGAATCACGAGTTTTTCATTCGAGTCTTGATCGATCGTTTCTGCTCAGCCAGTGGCCGCTGCCGAGATCCGTTGAGAAAACAAGACCGCCACTATGCCACTGACGTCTTGGACTAGGCCTAACGAGGGTGCCCGGACATCGACTCATCGACTCATTAATCAGGTTGCTGTGGCATCGTTATGCGAACATGTCATTCCGGTTTCGTACTTTTTGACCTAAGGGTTATAGTCAAGCCGCGTTTGTTCATTTCCTCGCCACAGGCCAGAAGTTACATGCAACTCGTTAATGTGAAGAGTCAGCGAATCCGCGTTTTTGCTTTGTGCGGCGTTGCTTGCCTCTTTACTCCGGGACAGCAGCGGCAAACCGTTCAGCGAGTCGACAGGAAACGAACAAGAAGAGGCGCACATCGAGGAACGAATTGAGTGCAGTCCACTCCACTCTTACTATGACGAGTGAGAAGCGTTGTACTGTGAAACACACAGGACGTCGCTCCCCGACTTGAGGGAGAGAGAAAAAGGAGTATAAAGGGGACAGCTAAAGCGTCACTATATACAAATGCTAAGCGAATCCTTCCCGCTCAACGAGTCAGACGGAAAGAAAGACATTTGAGTCGGTTGAAATCGCTCAGGCTGCCGTGCCGAGAAAACTGCTTCAGTGGCCACCTTGAGTACCGATACAAGTTGGCTCCTCGGCTGATTGTTGCTACGTTTTAAAAGCGAAGCATTTTTAAGCGAACTTCGGCGACTTTGAATCTATCTATCTATCTATCTATCTATCTATCTATCTATCTATCTATCTATCTATCTATCTATCTATCTATCTATCTATCTATCTATCTATCTATCTATCTATCTATCTATCTATCTATCTATCTATCTATCTATCTATCTATCTATCTATCTATCTATCTATGGGTGCTCTCATGATAACCCCCTTAACTAGGCGTGAACCAATATTAGTACGGGAGGGTAAGACGGTATGAGGAATTGACCGCGCTGCGCGCTGGTCAACACAAAAATAATGTCGCAATCTTGTGACGTACGTCGTCGAACACTTGTCGCTCGACAGTGGCTCATACCCGCGGACAGGTATGTGCGACTGGTATACGGGTATGTGTCACAGGTGATTGAAACTTAACAACTACCCAGGATTGACGAGAACACACATCCAAAAAATTAATGTCATGGTCCAGCAGGAATTGAACTCAATCAGACGGCGTGACAATAAAGCATTCTACCACAGAGCCACGCCAGGCCTCGGAACTGCTTTCCAAATGTTCGTGAAACGTCAGCTGTGGTTGTGGTGCTGGCGATCTGATTTTATAAAAGCTTACATGTGTACTCTTTTGATACAGCCGTCACGTCAGAATAACGTCAAGTGTAGTTGGGCGCAGTGTGCTGGAGTTGATTTATGTAGCAGTGTGCAGGGCTACCATCCTTGCGAGCACCAGCGCTTTATATCAGTTTATCGCTTCTGGTGTTGCTGATACTTGTGTTCCAGTTAGATCGTTGCGCAAGTGCGAACACTTCATATAAATACCTGCGATTCTTCAACACATGTCTGCGTATAGGACATTTATACAAGTATGTTGGGTAATTTCTTGACCTGTCCCTCAATAAAAAAATACAACACAGTCACCTTTTCTTAGCATGCTTCGCATAACCTCTATTCCCAAATGTACGTGGGATCTGGCAAATTTTTATTTTTTGCATTTGTCGGGTAAACACAGTGATTGTTAGTATTAACGATCTGGCATTTACCATATTAGTGCTTCTTCTCACTATTCGTTGGTAGATATAAACTGTCAATTACCTGCGGTACCTACCTTTCTACCGCAACCAGTGGTATATAGGCGTATGCACCCGACATGTTCGGCAGAAAGAGCTTGGGGGCGTGCATGGCGGCTTTTTCCCGTATTTCATGTCATATTACCCACCGGGCATATTGCCTAACTCTGGTAATCCTCTCCCCCCCCCCCCCACCTTCTCATTTCGTTCTACTCCAAGCTATGGAGGCGATGACGAAAGCACCAAGACGTACGTGGCTGGATATATACTTATATACACATATACGTCGATAGAAACGCTGAAAGTGCCTGCAGTTTGGTACGACATGCTTATCATTTGAAAACAAGGCTGCCCGAACATTCCTAATTTCTAGTAAGGGCTTAGTCGGAGTATATGCAATTGGTACAATTGGAATATTTGGTTTTACCGAATTTGCGGTCATGCCTGATAAAGTATTTCGGACATCAAATTCCGTTATTGGAGAAAATGAGGAACAAGACTAACGTGTGAAACGCAAAGTTTTTACAGTGGGACGCCTCTAGGACACACCCATTTGCCCCCATTCTAGCGTATGGCTAGAATTTGTGCTAGAATTTGGCTATTCGTGATTCGTCGCAATTGCATTCTAGCGTATGGCTAGAATATAATTGCGACGGGTCCCCAATGTGTTCGCTGTCTTAGAGACTTACACTGTGCTTATTGCAATCACGCGACGCAATCTCAATTTCTAGCATGTAGGTAAGCTGCACCTCCGTACTTGCGGTGTGATCGACGTCACTGTGTTCGCCATAAAACTGCATTTTCGGGGATGTACAGAGAAAGGTCTATCAATTACTCCGCCTTCAATGCCAGTGCTTGTATCGGCATTGCTTCAGTAAGAACAAGAGAACAAAGAAAGCTGCATGGCAGCCACCTTGGAACGCGCCAGAATAGCCCAGCCTCATCAGGATGGGAATATTGGGCTATTTTCTCAGCAGCACGTGTGAGGCAGCGTTGTTATAAACATAATGAATTATTTTAATAAGCGATGGTCCTAATGAGTAGCACCTATGTTTGTCGGCTTAGGCAACCTTCTGCGGGGCTTTGAGACACAATCTTCCGTTGCTCAAACAAAACACATTGTCCCAGCATAATATTTCATTGTGATAGCAATTAAACGGACACTCTTGGCTGGATTTCGCCACCGGCGTCGCCGTTGATGTAAAGCACCTTTTATGTATACGTACCTATATAAATGAAAATGCAAGAAAGAAAGAAATCCAGAAAAAGACTCCGGCCTAACCTAACCTAACCTAACCTAACCTAACCTAACCTAACCTAACCTAACCTAACCTAACCTAACCTAACCTAGAAGCCAACGTGGGACCTCCTCATCGTTGATGCGAGGCGTTAACCACGGAGCCACTGCGAAGTACCTCCTTCTACTTTTAAACAGCATTCTATTTATATCTACCACTTACCGCTGTTGGCAGGTGTCTCAGGAGAGGGGGGGGGGGGTACCGTGTTTTTAGCATTATCAGTGAGATGGTGCAGTGAGCGCGCGGCGTCTCTCATCTCTCACGCGTACTTTGGCCCACGGAGAGGAGGGGAGTGGACGATCTCTCACGCGCCCTTAGCTTCCGAAGGGGAAGATCATACCTCTTGGCTGGCGTTGCGCTTGCACTGTAGCGATTCTGTTGTAGTTACGCGGCGCACAAAAGTCGCTGCAATTGTTGCACAGCCTCTGTTTGCGAAAAGGGCGCGCTTTTAAGACACAGAAAAGTAATTACTGAGGCACTCATTCGCGTTAATCTGTACCTGTGAGCACGTTTCGTGCGTCATTTGTGCGTGAGAAACGCGGAGCACGTTTCGATCTGCTCCCTATTGTGCGCTTGAACTTCGAATTTGTTGCGATAATGTTCATTGCTTGACCTTTGCGGCAGAGCTGACTTTTTTTTTTACAAACTCGCACATGGGGAGAAGCACAGCGCGTACGAAGGACACTATGACACTAAACGTACGTGTATAATCCAGCAAACGTGCAGTAGTGATGACGTGGGCACGCCACGAGGTCCACAGATAGCCCCGCTCATCGCGCTCAAAGTAGCCCACGCATGTATTTAAAACAGCTGCCATTTTAGGCTTGTCTGTTGGCGTGGGAGTTGTGTGCCGTAGCCATCGCTGATGATGACAATGGTGCTGATGACGATGAAGAACAAGCGTGTTCCAGACCACATATTTTTTTTCTGCGATCATGGTGCAATGCATGCGAGGTAGCTACTATACTTCATGACGATGGCGCTTATGACGATGATGATCGCAGACAATGACTGGCTTGTGCACTATTTGACGTCTTAATTGGCTTTACGAAGCATTTTGTATGACTGGAAACAACCAACAACTATACCAGGGAACGTGCACAGACTTCCCTTTTGCCTTCTTTATTCACTTCAACGTCACCAGTGATTTACGGTAGTGCCGAACGATCCCATTGCTTCGCACAACACATAATCATTCACTTCATGGATATGCAGTGCGTTTTTCATAATCTGTCTCTGCCGCGATGGGGCATTATTTGAAGACATTAGTGAAACGTTCCAGCGTAAACTACTGCATCCTTACCACGGTAAATTTTGATATTGCTTGGATCGGCGCGTTAAATTTTGATAACCTATATTCCAAGACACTCGTGTTACAAGGCACTGGAAGGAATTACATTTGTGTGAAACACGTTATGTTCTGACACCAGAGTAAGTAAACTCGTAAGTAGAACTACAAACGTAGTTTATACGTAGCACACCACGTACATGTATACTACCGTTGGTGAAAGTGAATTTCAGCTCAGTTAAACTTGTTAGTATGCGCTCTGCTTGTTGCAGTATTTGTGTTAGAAAGAAGGTAAATATTGGCCCTGAAACTTCTTATCGTCCCTGTTTAAAGAATCATACATCTGTTCAACAAACTTTCTTGTAACACTGAAGTAGCGCTCTTGCATTATGAGCGAAAATGGGTCGGCAATTATATTTTGCACATGCTGTGTCCCAAGTTTCTTTGTGACTTTTTGTATACTTTTCTGATTAAAGCTCTGTTGTAAATCAGCAATTGTGCTTGTCCTTCTTTCTGTGTAATTCTCCACATTTTCGATCTAATTTTTATTGAGAGAAGGCGTTTTCATCAGCTATAGACTAGCCTGCAGAAAATGTAGTCAATCAGGAGACCACAATCTACGAAAACTGCAAGGCCATAAGTCTGTAGAGAATCAATATATTCGGTTTTAGATATAGTTTACTGAAATCTATAAACATTTGTCTTTATAGATTTAATAGACCAAAGTAAACAAAGGTGCATTTATATAAACCTATATACTTTCCTCTAGAGAAAATCTGCAAACTTCAGCTTAAAATATTTTTTTAATATTTTACAGACTTTATATAGCCAATCTATAGTCCAGACGTTGAGTAAATTAGTCTATACACGTGTGCGGCCATTATTCTAAAGAGAGTCTATAGACTTGTCCAAAGGATTCAACAATTGCAAGTCAATTGATTTAATCGATGGATGTCTACAAACTTTATATGTATTATCCAAAAATATTTATAAGGGTAGTGGGTCTGCTCAGAAGTTTTACACTCGTTATGCTTTTTTTCTGCTAACTCCAATGAAGCACTAAACCTGCGGTGCTGTTGCAGTGCGCACATCTGGAGTTAAACACTTCCGGTTGCCACTTACTGTACAGTTGAGAGTTTGGAAACACCCCGGTTTGCAGTTTTCGCCACATAAATTCCTCTTTTTTGTTCAGCTGTTCAGTTGCCTCTGGATAAATCCTACGGTGGAATTTATAATGTGAGGTGTTTTTCTGAAATGTTCATAGTTTGCCTTTTGTGGAGAGGGGCTGCTCGAGTGAAGGCGGCAGGTCAGCGTCGAATGACCGCATAGCAATCCCTCGGGAGATCGCGTGCGCCTTCTCTTTCTCACTCATACCTTGATGGGCGAGGGATCATATCAGTGAGCTTTGCTCGGGGGCAGAGGCCGAAGCCTCCTCCCCCGTCATTTTAGACGGGTGCAAATCAACGTTATTTCTCTCTCTCTCTCTCTAACGAAGCTGGGTGCAAATCAACGTTATTTCTCTCTCTCTAACGAAGCTGTCTTTAGGGACGTTCTCTTACCTTCAACAAGGTGACAAAGCATTACTAGCTGGCCAGAAGGATCTTGCCGCTTTCTCATGTGAAACTTTCCAAAGCACTTTCATCTACCCTTTGCATGCTTGAAATCACGTCATGCCCAGTATTCGTTCCCACAACCTCTTCACTGAAGGCATTGATCCAACAATAGAGGTTCCTAAAAAACTAGAAGGGGCTTTGGCGCTGCGTTCGTCCAGTGACCACGGGAACTATGGGTGTGACATGAATTTGCCTAGTCTTCGTGCTTGTGGGTCGTGAATAGCCCTTATGGCCTCATTTATTGCTGCGTTTTGGTATTGTTTCGAATGAAAAACCAACCGTTTTGAACTTCGTGAGCTGATTCGATATGATGATCCCAAAGGATGACAAAAATAGGTGAAGCCTAACTGCCGAACGCTTGCCTATTGTTGTTTTGTGACAAAGGGGGTTCAAGCCACGTGAAACCAGGAACGTAAAATACGAAGATTAGGCAAATTCAAGTACAATCCATAATTCCCATGCTTGCTGAGGAAATATATGTACTGCAGCTCCCATAGACACTAGCGCTAGAGCTCTTTGCAGTGTATATTGATGAAACTTAATGGATACAACAGGCCCAGATTGTGGCACCGCATGTACATTAGACGACATCTTCTGGCACATGACCCTAATTACAGAGTTCCCAAAGCATAACCAAAAGGCAATGGAGCTTTCTGCTACAGAGCACAGAACAACTGTATCAACTGAGGGCTGACCAGAGGCCCTGCGACTCGGCGATGAGGCTTCTCCTACCCGTCCTGACGTGGAAGAGGACCGCCGGTCTACAAGCTTGAGTTGTAGTGTTCCTCAGGACCTTAATAATAATAATAATCTGTCTGTCTGTCTGTCTGTCTGCCTGTCTGTCTGTCTGTCTGTCTGTCTGTCTGTCTGTCTGTCTGTCTGTCTGTCTGTCTGTCTGTCTGTCTGTCTGTCTGTCTGTCTGTCTGTCTGTCTGTCTGTCTGTCTGTCTGTCTGTCTGTCTGTCTGTCTGTCTGTCTGTCTGTCTGTCTGTCTGCGGGAACTTACTACAACCCACACCGTTTCATTCTACAACGAGCACGGGTTCTAATTTGAAAAGCGCACGTTCAGCGTTTTTAAAGCGTGAGTGCACGTGGTCTTAAGCACTTCCCAGCATCAAGGCACTGGTTTTATATAATTTCAGTTTGGTGCTTTAAAGTGGCACCAATATTTGGCTAGCCGTAATAATACGATACCATAGAACAAGTACAGTATAATTTCGGCATTTCACAGTTAGCTTACCTTATTGTTACATTATCTAGTATGAGCAGCCAAAGTTATGTTCCCTTGTGGACATTAGTGTTTCAGAGGTATTATTACCAGTCCGAAATAAGTTGATGTAGTCTTCCACAGTTTTATAACATTACACTTAATTTACCCCGATTAGATATATCCAACATTTACATGGTCATGGTCCTCTCGGATTTCATGTGCGTAAGGAGTTTAACCCAAACGATAAAATAAGATATCAAGGTGTGGGTTCTAGCTAAATATGTGCACGGATAGGTACTGGCACCTGTCCGTATCTGCTTTGTTTGTTGTTCGAAAAATTTGATGCAGTAGTTGATAAAATCAGACTTTCTAGTCTTCACAATATGCTTATAGAGGACGTCCCAGTGCGTAAGGAGTGGGCTGAAGCTCTGACCTTTGGCTCTTATCGTCCATAGTAGTGGAATGTCCAACAAAGAGAATTATGCAAAACATTGCATGAATAAAATCTTGATTTCGCAAATCACTTCTTCAATGCTAAAAAGTAAATTAAAGACAATCTGCTATTTATGATGATTGGAAAAGATAACCTTTATTTTCATGCCTTCAGTAATAAGCCAAATGAAATAAAAGAAAGAAATATTTCTTTTTTGTCGTCTTACTACGGACGTCCATCACTCCACATGAGATATCATTTCGCTGCTTCCCGAACGATTTTTTTTTGTAGTTTGAACTGTACAACGTAGTCACTTTCAACCCTCTTCGTAAACTATCGAATTTATTGCGACATTGCTCGTCAGGGTCGGATTCTACTGCGGAGTTTTTCAACCGTATATCATATGATTTTCTCGTTCTGTTTTCTGAAACAGAAAATAAGTTTGGCAAAGGTTAGTGCTCCAATTTTTTTGACAAAAACTACTAATATAAAAGTACTCCCTGTTGTAACTTGGAAAAAAGTAAGGCATATCTATGTGGAAGCCTCAGATGGCAACTGGTAGGAAGAGCAAACTATAAAAGCTGATAACACAGTACGCCGCCGGAGACAGGAGGTGAGGGGAAAAATTTAGCAGGTGGATGGAACTACAGGGTGCTGGCATATGCTGTTGTAGTTGCTTGGCATAACGTAGTGAGGACTCGCTCGCTGGATTCCGTGTTGACCGGTTGTTCCCTCGCGATCTCTGACGTCAGCGTAGCCATGGCCGACTGCGATCGCCCTACGCCATCTCCTGACGCCGACAAGAGCTTTCGCAAGTGGTTCCCCGTCCTCGAACTCCTGTGACTGTGTTTTCATCTTTTCTATCTCTCCTATTCCCTCGATATGTCGTCGCTCTGGCTTACCTCACCTTTCTTTTTCTTTCTCTACACCTTTATTCCTATCCTTCTTATCCCTCTTCCCCCCCCCCCCCCCCCCATCTCTTGTGAGCTACTGCTGAGGTGTCGCACCCTGATGCAGATAGTTGGGGGGCTCACTTTTCTTTTCTTTTCCTTCCGCTAAACATAAACACTCCCCCCCCCCCCCCACAACGTAGTGAAAACCACAGAGCATAATAGTTTGTTGCATTTTGAACGAACGCTCAGGCTAAATGTAGGCTTTTTTCTTTTGTTATTCGAATGCTTTGGTGATGCTATTAAGTACGGCGCACTTTAGAAGCCCGGGCAGTCGTATGCTCCCAATACGCTGTGGTCGCTTTGTGAGACACAGGTATTTACCACTCCATATTACGGTCCACGTGCTGGCAACACTGGTCGAAAAACCAAAAGGACTACGCTAAACAGGGTCAGCGCGGCACTTTCGCTTCGCGCTGTGTTGAACTTTCTTGATTGTGGCATCAGATCTTGTTTCTTCGTCGACCATGGAGTGCCTTATTCTCATCAGCATGAAGGATTTCAATCACGAAACAGCGGAAATAGTTGCGTTTTGTTTGCAAACATCGAGCCTCTTAGGCAAACCGCGTCAGGTTTGGTTCAAGTTGAAGAACCTGTCTAGCACGCCCGAGATTAAAGAAGGCAATTGCTCATGGGTATCGGACCTAGCTCTCTGAAAGGTGCTAGCACTTTTGTGCTGCGCTGCTACGCTGTATACAGCAAGTCCTTAATATTTTTTGAGGTAACTACGCTGCGACTCGCGCTGCCGATTGCATGTATCTCATTGTGTTCCGTTATCCCGTCAAAATCTGAATACGCATGCCATTCACTTGATTAGAGATGATGCATGGGCTAGTGTATCTTTAGATAAGGCAAATACTAGTTTATGTTGTAATAAACGTGCAACTTTTACAGCAAAAGCTGTTATGAGATCCCTTGTCGTGTCCTGCGCAGTAGTTGTCCACCGCCGCCGACGTCGGGTCCGTAACCACATCGTGCGAAATTAAAAAAGAGCCTTCTACAGTGGGGCTTCGACCAGGGTCCACTGGGTGCCAGCTCAATACTCCACCACTGAGTTACGCCGCTGCTTGTAACTTGTTCTCAAACTTGGCTTAGACATTCATGACCTATAGCACCAATAGCACGGTGGGGCTCGAGCTCAGGTCCACTGGGTGCCAGCCCAGTATTCTACCACTGAGCTACTCCGGTGCTTGTTATTTGTTGTCAGACTTGCGTTAGGCAGGCTTGATGAGCAATCGCGTTAATATGACTTATAAACCGTTTTACAACTGCGAAGGAACAACCAGTCATCACACAATGCAAGTAGCGTATCGACTGGGCCGTCAAATGCTCCAAAACATCACAAAAGCTTGTTCTTGTTCCTCTATTAACCGTGGCGCATACCTACTTCAGCAATTTTTTCTCAACTTCGTCCTCCACTGCATGGACAATCGGCACAAGATTTCTTGCAAGTGTTTAGCGGATACCACGCTTCTCATAAGAATGACGAAAAAAAAGCATAGCGAATGCGAGCCTACTACCCAAAAGTTTATTATTAATACCCTAGTGGGTATCAAGCAAGCTTGCTTGTAGTCGTTACCTGTCTTGAAAAGGCTTTGAAAGGCCGCTCTTTAAGCTTTCGCTGTGACTGTGCTGCGCCTACCGCGCAGGCCTTTTTTTTTGTTCGCTGATCCATGTTACTATGTTTCTATTGAATAAGGTCGTGGGCCTCCGAACACTCGCTTGCTCGGGTCGGCAGTATTTGATATTCAAAGCAGATATATGCACGCACACTATGCACACTATACATGCCAGACATGCCACATATACGCACTGACATACACACACGCACACTATACGCACAGGTGGCCGACGTGCGTCCGTTTGTGTGCGTGTATTTACACACATGCTGAAACAAAAAAAGGCTCGGGGGAAGAATTAGAGCATCTTAATTTGAAAATCTGTAGCACTACGACTTGCGCAGAGAACAAGCGTATAAACACACACACACACGCACACACACACACACACACACACACACACACACACACACACACACACACACACACACACACACACACACACACACACACACACACATATATATATATATATATATATATATATATATATATATATATATATATATATATATATAACGGAACAATTTTTTAAAGCGCTTCATTATATAAACGAAACTACGCTCCGCGCTTAGAGAAGCCATAATAATATAGAGAATGCATACGCGCTAAATATTGGTGTACTCTTCAAAGGGGATGAAGTAGTTACGAGCGAATTTATTAGAAGAAACAAACTTAGTGTCCGTCACCTACTTTCTAATGTGCACGTTTCTGATTTGCACCCTTCTCTGTCGCGGGTCGTCTACACTCGTCAAAACGTAAAAGAACAATACCTTGCCATCTTTCTAGCGGGCTTCTACGCAGTGCCACACACTGCAATGCTCTCTGGACATCAATTTCTTTTTTTTTTTGAACTCACGCGTGTGGCATGGCGAAAATAAAGAAACTATGCGAGCGCTTCTGAGTGCGTGCACCTAGAGCGCGCATTGAGGCATCTTACGGGCCACGTGCTAACATATCTCTTTTCAAGATATACCTTGTTAGTACCGTTTTCAGGCGCGGCCGCTAGGTGGCGATATTTCTGAAGGAGTTGCGAATACCAAATATAAAGTTTCAAAGAGAGGAAGGAAATAAAAAATAGAAAGAAAGACAGAAAAAAGGAAAAAAATTGCGAGGAAACGTAGGAATTTACTTCAAAGAAAACAAAGTTAAGAGAAAACTCTAAAGGAGAACCAGAAGGAAAGAGAGGACGAGAAAAAGAGAAAACCAAAGTTAAACAAATAGTTCCTACAGGCTTGGTGCCGCAAGTGCGAAAATTTATTATTATATTTTTATATCTATTTTCTCTCTTTTCTTGTATTCGTTCTCTCACCCAACAGTGATATTGCATCAAAACTAGAGAAACAGGCGCACGTATTCTGTGAGTTAAGTAACAGAAGACGGTGACCCGAATCATTGTCAACAGGACACTATAATATTCTTGATCCTGATCGCGCTCTCTTCGGAGCAGAATACGCATCATAATGATGATAGTGTCCTGTTCGCTCTGCACGGAGAACGTTCGGCTAAAACGGATTCACTGTTAAAAAGCGATGCAAGTGCACATCGTGAAATCCTTGGGGAATGCCCTTGGAATGCTCACTCTTGTTTGCTGCTGGACGTTTTGTTTAACCTAGGATCAGCACGCCTTCGATGGTGTAGTGCTGCTACTCAATTAGCGAGACGCATTCGATTATACCAGCTTTACGTCGGTGTTTACGTTTGCGTGCCAATGAGTGCTTATATTTTTAGCCTGGAGTATCAAATGTCTGCGGGGTGGGTTTCGGCCTGAGCGGCACCGGCTGACGTAGATGCACCTCCTACCTCAATGAAATACATGGTGGAAAAGACATTCGCAAAGAAGAGCTCGTCTTTCTCCTTCCATTTTCCTCTTTAATCATATGGCTCACTCTGATTTACTATAGATGTAATCTGAGCGCCACTAGTCGGATCTCAGTTTTTTTTTTAGATGTCATGCGTCCTCTCTTGACCAGCGGAAAGCTTGCGCAAAATGGCAATTTCATCATTGATGACACATTGACATCAAGGTTACCTGACAGGGTGAGCCATCATAGAGCTCCGCTGTAAAAAGAAACAGAATTTAAGACCTTTACGCATCAAATATAAAATTTGTGATATATTCCTGTTGTTCTCGGTTACTAGATTAAATTGAGTCATGTGTAGCTCTTTGGTGTGCTCGTAAATGTCAGCATAAAAGGGTCCGCGTGGCGCGATAATGAGGCATACTTAAAATAACCGACGCATCACCACCCATACATCTAGAAACACTTTCAACACTCTACCCGCTGCCGTCTTTACGATGTGGACATGAGATTTACCTTTCCAAGCTTGCACAGAACAGGTAAATTTCAGTGATTTGTAACCATTGGAAGCTTTTTCAGGGTGAATTTTTCAGTTACTCACGCAAACTTTCAGATGCAGGTATCTTCGCGGCGCAGTGCCAAAGGGTGCCACGGCCTTGATAAGTTATGGGAAGGATACCGTTGATAATATACTGGAGCACCGCATATTATACGTCGGCAAATAGTTATGGTGACACGCGGAGTTTTACAGATAAGAATTGACTGGAGGGAAATAGTGATTTATTAGCGCTGGCAAAGGCTAACCCGACTCAGACCAGCAATCGCAAACTGACGTCTTTCTCTTTCTCGCCTTGAGCTCCCTGTCCACTGCCTTTGTTACAACGGCAATACAGCCATTTGGGCTAGTTCGTATTAGTAAATTGTCGTACAGGAAACGGCGCACACAAATAGGGACACGGGGGGAACAAAACTTGACCCCAGCACACAACCTAAACGCCAGTTCATTGAAAGCAACAGTAGTGCCGTTTACGCAATAAATATGTGGTAAGTTGCACTTGTATGAAAATAGTAAGACGTGAATGGCGGTCATTCACGCTGGTTGATTTTATGGCATATGCCACTAAAGCGAAAAAAATAACCGGCTCGTTTCGTCTCTGCATGATATATGCTTCTAAGGGCTCGAACGCTTTTACTGGCACGCAAATCATACGTTTCTATCAGCAATATCATCAATTTCAATTTTTATGGAGCATGAAGACAAATCCATGTAAAGGTGCGTGCTCCATAACAAAAAAAAAATAGTGTGGGTGAACAAGAAAATTAGCGCAGCGTGTGTATCATATAGGAGTACTCCTGTGTTACGACAGTATAGTACATGAATGGCTGACACATTGATCCCTGAAGCTCCTAAGAAAATGACGCCGCATAAATACATCGGGTCAAAACTACAATCAAAGCCTTTCATTTCACATTTTCACCAGTAACACGCCCTTTTTATGTTTCATTCATTTTTTTTTCAAGTTGTTCATCTCAAGCACTGAGTTTTTTTTTCAGATTTCACTTTTAATGAGCTCTTTTGTGTTCGATTATCTCAGTCATTGACCTAATTCATTGTCTTGAATTTCAAAACGCTGGCTTAAGAAAATGCAGCTTTCCATTTTCCGTGGAAATGCGCTTTTCATGCCGCCTGTTCTGTTGTCTCAACACGAAGTAATTGGGAAAAGCACAGTGCGTGTGCGAGACATCTACTCATGCTTTCAAAATAGCGCGCGCTGCTGCACCCTTAGGTTCAAAATTCACAGTTTATGCTGGAGGGAAGAAACCCCCTTCACCACCTATAAGTGCCAAGTCATGGTCTGTGGAAGAAGGGCTTGTTACCTCTCCGCTTGACCAGCCGTGAATGACGGTTATTCACGCGGGTTGATTTTAAGGCATATGTCACTATAGCGAAGGAAATAACCGGCTCGTTTCGTCTCTGCACGAGATATGCTTCTCCTAAGGGCTCGAACGCTTCTACTGGCACGCAAATCATACGTTTCTATCAGCAATGTCATCAATTTCAATTTTTATGGAGCATGAAGGTGACCGGTGACAGCCAAAATCCACCCCAAATTTACATACGCTTGCCATTGAAATGAAAAGTGTATAGAGACAAAAAGGCACAGCAAAAATCTATTAGCCTGTTGAATCGAGAGGTAGAACAGGAGGCTTTCTAAGTAATACAATGTAAAAGAAGCAGAGAGAGTTACCGAAGATATATACGTGATTTCTTTGCGTGAATGGCGTATGAACGCTTTACTATGGGACCTTCACCAGCTGAAGGTCAATCAACTCCGTTATTACACTTCACTTGATTATAGATCATATGTGAGCAGCAACTGAACATGAAAATTATGAGGTCAGAACGGTAATGGATTCTTAAATGAGTGCCTTAAGTATGACAGGATGTCTTTGAGTACCTACTATACGGGACAGATTCAAAGGCGACCTTTGATTTTTGTAGCTGTTGGGTGGAGTGTATTGAGGCACACCTCTCATCATATTATGCATCTCAGGGGCTAAAGATTCTGGCTGTTTGCAACTCGAACGAATAAGAAGGTGGCGGATACTTCGACAAAGCCTGATACAAAATAATTAACTTATTTTAAGGAGTCTATTTTGAGAACGCTGTATTTCGAAGGGTCATGTGTTTGTCTTTATCGGCGAAGTGTACATATGAGTACTAAACGCCATTTGTAAGAGTTTTCATACTCAGAGCTGTACGGTGGGGTTCAATTGGTGGATGTGAAGAAGTTCTTTTTATGTGTTTATTCCTGCGTGTCAGCTCAATTTATTCACTGAATATCCTCATTCATATTCAAAATAGAATGCTCCAAGGATGCTTCGGTGGTCAAATACTAACATGCGATAATGTACTGGTGTTGCGAAGTGCCGAATCGCTGGGCGGCTGTTCGGCAGGTTTTTAAGAAACTGCCTACTATGAGACTAGTAGTGCAGTGGTTGTTTTTTGGGAAAAAAGGAGGCAATACGATAGTAAATATTACACTGTGGAAAATGTCAGTCTTGTTCAGGTTTGTGAAATAAAATAAATTTATCAAACTTTGACAGCTTTACTATGCTACGAATAATGAGTTACAAGATCTACAATTGGCCTAGAGCCTATGGTACGACACCCACCGAGACTTGAGTTGTAAAATTTATGTTGCAAGTGGCAATAAAGAAATGCCTACTTACTGCCCAGAGGAACCATGACAGTGAACACTCCGCACTTTCCATCTGAGCTCATATATTCAAGTCTCTCAGTCCACCAGTATTCTCCATCTGTGAAAGTGGAATATTTTGAGTGATACTACTTGCAAATGTTCAAATCAATGACCATTTTTCGTTACTATATGAGCGTAAGCCGCTATGTATTGTATTCCTTGATAATAAAATTAAAACGCACAATATTCTACTGTGCAAATGAAGAAGAAACCTCCAAAGAGTGGTTTCAATAATATTTTCAGTAAAATTGTACGACTGATGAATTGAACAGAACCCCGTAAATTATAACCAGCTACTGTATATTTGAACATGGTCAAGGCGATGGCGATGTGATAGCACTACCAGATGGCAAAGTGCGCTTGCTTTGTGGCATCTCTCGAGTGCACCGTGGAAAGGACACTACTCTAATGGTGGAAATACGGTGCGTCGTTACAATGCTCCTATACTGAAGCTCCGATTGTCAAAATACTGCTGATGCTTTTTTCTGTTATTCGCTCATAAGCTGTATGACAAATCAAAGGCAACAAAATGTAGTACTAGAAAGAAAAAAATAAAGTAACAGGGGGAATAATAACGAGGTGGAGCGCAATCACCAACCATTCTGAAAGCATGAATGATAGATTGCCACTGTCCCTCAGGAGGAAGGTATATAACAGCTGAATTCAACCCGTACTTACATACGGAGCAGAAACCAGCATGTTGAATACAAAGAGGGTTCAACTTAAGCTGAGGACGACGCAGCGAGCAACTGAAAACAAAATGATAGCTGTATTCCTAAAGCACAAGAGAGAGCAGAGTGTATCGAGGAACAAACGGGTGTTAAGGACGTCATAGTCGAAATGAACAAAAGTAATGGCCATGGGCAGGGCACGTATCGCGAAGGCAAGATAACTGCTGGTCTTCAAAGACTGTATTGAAAGAGAAGACAAGCGGGTAAAGGGGAGACAGAGAGTTAGGTGGGTAGATGAAATTAGCAAAATTCGCGGGTATCAAGTGGCAGCAGCAAGCACAGGACCGTGTTGACTAGCGGAACAATAAAAAGTCATTTGTCTGCTTGGGGCGTAGTCAGGCTGATGATCATGATGATGAATATAAAGAAAACTTAGCCTGGTAATTCCCATTAATAAGTGACAGATGCTCGCATGTTTTTCATAACAATTATTTGTCTTTAACCCTAAATAAAGGGTGAAAAAGAAACACTAAGAAAGGCTGAAAGAGAAACTGCCTTTAATAAAGCTTTATGTTTAACTCATATTTCGAATAAAGAAATGAAAGAAATTGCTCTAATAATACCCAGAAAGACAAAGTAAGAAATATGATTACCGATACTAGACATAAAATGGAATATTCCAACTAATATGACAGTGAAAAAAAAAAACAAAAATGTTGGTGGGACTTGCATTGAAACAAAGCGTAGCAAAAGTAGACGAATAATTGAAATGAAATTCGTGATCCCATATTTTCGGATCCTTACTATTATCTCAGCGCGATTCAATGTTCCGATTACATACATTACATAAAAGACTGCTACAACGAGCCCCAAATGAATCTCTCATTGTAGGCTAAATAATACGATCGGATTTGGGCAGGACTTGTAATTAAATTACCCGCGTGATATCGCTATCGCATGGTAACTTTCTCTGTCAGTGAAGTTCAGTTCTCATCAATATTTCAAAAGGTTGTTGTCAATCGAGATTGTGGTGTGATCGACAGCACAATACTGCGGACGGCTGGATCATAAATCGAGACGGCTTATGCGACAGCACACAATCCGAAAAATCCGTACCGCTTTGAATAACCGTTCAAAACAAGCATTTCTTGGAAGAAAGTGTCTGGGACGCTCACCGTTATATATTATTTGAAAGTGCTGTCATGTTTAACTAGAATTGTAAAAACTACCACTAAGATTGTTAACTCAGTTTGTACATTTTCATTGTGATACAAGTGTGCCTATGCCACGACTTTGTAAGGGCTTGTGGTCCAAGTCAAGCTAATTAAGGCTTTTTTACCATGGTCTTCAGCATCTCTAATGTTGAAGATTAAGTTTCATAGTTTGGAAGGGTCAAAGCATTTTGTTCATCTAGACGTAAAGATAACACGAGTACAAATGACTTGAGCTTCGGTATCCGCCCCAATGTTCGAATTTGGTGGCGCAGCAAGCTTACGCACCGTGGAGCACCCGAGACTGAGATGATTATAGCTTGAATTGTGCGTTCCTAGAAACTTTCCTCGGTGGTTTTCTTTCTCTTCTTGAAGCTTTATTTTAAGATTTACTGTACTGCTCTGAAGCAGCATTAATTTTAATTCACGAAAAAAAATTGTGCCTGACTCTTCTTCAGAAGAAATAGAGTGAGGGAACCCAAAGGGGCCCTGCAACACTTTTTGAGCTTTGTCAGAAAACGCTGCCGATTGGTAGTAGATTATCACGACAACACGCCAGACAAATAATATAGCGCCACACGCGGCATCGAATTACACTAAATTATCAAAGTGAGCTAAAAATACATTTCTCTTCTCTCGACAAATAAGCCCAGTAAGCCCATCTATCAGCCATTGGCTGATTCGAACATGCCGCGCTCGGTTGTTACTGAGGTCGCCGCTAGGTGCCGCCACTTGTCCACGCGTGCGCACGCGATCACACTGAGAAAGCCGCGTATTCGAAGAAAAAAAAAAGAAAAAACTCAAGCTCACGAGGTGCAAGTGACGTTTTTTGTTTGTCCCTCGCATCCTTCCCTAATCAACTTCTGCAGCGCTTTTGTCGGGACGAGAGAAGAGAGATTGTGATTGCAGCGTGGCAAAAAAAAAAAAAAAAAAAATGTAACTCCGCTCGTACTGAACGAATCCTTAACATTTTTGAGGCATTCTATTTGTGAGATAATACGCTTTTCACGAGAATTATTTCTAAGGTTGCTCAAAAAAGTGTTTCAGATCCCCTTTAAGGCGCCCTGCGACTCGAGAGCATGTATTAAAGGAGGAGTGACACCACATTGCAAACTCGAGATGTGGCGTTCACTCGATATTTTGGTATGCGTGAGTTTTTTCAGCGAAGTATGAAACGCGTGCGTTACGTGGAAGTTATTCTTTACGTGCACAAACAGCTTCCAAGGCTCGTGGGTGCGTTTCTGGTGAAGAGACATGGACAGTATTGTGACCTGTTCAGCAAGCTCCTAGGTCATGCTTTCTCGAAAGCGATGTGGCACTTAAATTTGCCCTGCTGTGGGCCCCGCAGAAACTGTCTTATGCTAATCGCAGGCGTCGCATCAGTTTTCTTTTTATTTTTTGGTGAAGGCAAGTCATAATGGAGCAGTAATGTTTTTTTTTCTGAGAAAATACAGAAGTAACCACGTCACGGTTCAGTCATGCAGACTTAACAGCTCCGTAACTGCATTTACGTGGCATTTGTAGTTAGTCTGTACTTAAAACATACTTCGAGCATAGCCGATTTACTATTACTATTACAAGGCACATGGGCTGTTACAGATGCCACAGAAAGGCTTCTGGAGAAGTTCAGTATCGTGAGAACTTCGACGTGAGTAAAAGAACGGTGTGGTGGTAAGCAAATTTTTGTGAAGCACATTGTGCTTACGCTTTCCTTGGCGTCATGTAAAAGCCGAAAGCAATGCTGCATTTTCTCACGCCTTTCCCGATGACGTCACTTTTATACGTTGCACTCTTTGTCATCCTCCGGTACTACGCTCCACGATCGCCGAGTCGCTCCCACGCCAGAAGTTTACCCCATACCCACATGCGCTAATAAAATTTTGCAAAAAAGTCTACGTATTTATGAGAAGTCAATCTTGCGAACAGCTAGAAAATTCCCGAATGAAAGACAGCTTCGTGTTTCTTTACTGTTGGAAGCTAGAAGACTCATAGGAAGCTATCTTATACGTGTCCAGCCGGTGGTCTGTCTATTTTGTCTGCCAATGCTTGGCTAGAATTTCACAAGCTGCGTGTTCTCTGCTTTCGGTACATCTTGCGTAAAGACATTTTGACTGCACTGAGCTTTGAGAACTGCCTATACAGATGAGAGGGACGCTTTGAGTTTGAACGCAACGAACGCAGTCGTCATCGATTTACTTTTGGCAGCCCATATCTCTGAGAGCGACGATTCACTCTGATTCCATGACCACGTTAGCCTTAGTATTAGGGGAAATACGGCTGCCGGCCTAACGCTTTTATAAGGTCAGCTAGCATTCGCCGCATCAATCTAGAGCATCTAAGATACGTTTAAAGACAGATTTACAAGTTTGGTTTGCCTACCTAGTGTACTTTTCGTGCACTTTCAACTTGCGTTGAGATTATGTTGAGTTGGTCCTTTGCGTCCATGCGTTAAAGAGTGCGATGATGTCAAAATTCACCAGTTTCTTGAGGAACTGAATGCACTCCGCAGAAATGGGCATGTCCATTCGGTGGACGTGTCCCTAATAGGTGCCCATTTCGAAAGGCTCTCTGGCATCTTTTTTGGAAACTTTTTTAGCTTCTAATTTGTTAAGGCAGAAGAGGCAAAGTTAAATGGGGAGGTGCCACATTTTCATGGAATACAAAAACGTCATCTAGCCTATTAAGTGGTGTTCGATGTTTCACAATATATACGTTCACAGACCACTGAAGAAGTGAAGTAGCATCCACCCTTTCTAATCTAAAATGATTTGAGGAACACTCATGAAACGTCAAGTAAAACAAATGCTTACCTCGGTTAGCCATTTCTGCTTTGTGCAGGACTATAGTGCAACATTCTCGCTTTATTAATTGCGTGAATTCCTTTAATATAAACGACCCTGCGAGCTTCACGTTTTATATAATCTGTGTATTCATTGAGCTGACATAGATTATATAGCACTGTGGGGTAAATTATGCTGCGAAGTATAGTACTTCTGCCACTTCCTAAATATAGCATACGCGAGTAGTGCCAGAGTCAGCATTGAAAGTGCGGCGGCCGAAGGAAATTGTGCTATTGTAATCCAGCTTATCTCACAATTTCACGACGCAAGCCCTGTTTCTCTAGCGGAAATGACTCGAAACTTCTATTCATCTTGAAGGCCTTGCTTTTGGCCATATCGGTTGTTGCCACCCTACCAAAGCATTACTTAAAAGTCACAGGGTAGCAGAGCAAAATAAAGTACGTTTATTATGGGTGCGTGGCTACGAGCGTTTCTGCATGCAACCAAATGCAAAACGTGTTCAAGCGATTGCTCTGGACTATTTAAGAGTTGGTTGAATAGCGTTGCGCTAATGGTTCATCATTAATATATTTTTCTGCATAGTGTTAATGTGATACGCGAGATGTTGAATCAGTATTACTAATAGGCAAATGAGAAGTCAGAAAGTTTTCTTACTCACCTTCATATACATCCATAGCGTTGTATAGGTCTCCCATGTGGCTTCTGTGTTCGTTTTGGCGCTTCCACTTAGGGAAAAATTTCCCCGTGAGCGTTGCGTTAACTTCACTAATGAAAACGGTTAATTAGGTTAGCTGGTGAAAAAAAGACAAGCGCGATAGATGACGACCCGTACCTGTCACCTTGTTTGGAATGCCTAATATATGTAACATTGTTGTCTGTTATATTATAGGTCGTGTCCCCCACACAGAGATGAATTGTGCGCTTTGTTGTGTTGTAAGTCCACGATGTCTCGTTTGTGTCGTAATACTGCAATGAAAGGATGAAAAAACTCACGTTGGTGTTATGTGTACGAATGGAAACAAAGAACTTATGAGAACACCACTCCTTATTCGCAGTGCCCTGGCAGTGTCCGTTATTGCAAGGAGATTTGTAAGCATTGCACACACGATATTTACCCCAAATGTTTACACATGCGAATCACAAAAAACTGCAAGACACACAGTGGGATCATATTGCTGTGCAAGTGTTTAGGTTTCTATGCATTTTCGACGGGATTTATGAAAAAAACTTCGGTTGCTAAAGATACCCAAAAGAAACCCTCACAAATAGCATCAGTTGATTCCCCAGGGGAGGGCTGGACATAAATTCACCGATTTATTAAATGCCAAGTTATGGCTACTGGCACTTCGAGTCCATACTGTATCATTCCATGTTGACACTTCATTCGTCTGGTGTGCCTGAACTAGTTCAGACGCGGTATGGTGGAACCCCATTTGATGCAGACGATCCGTGAGTGTCCACGAAAAATGGTTCAAGGGCTTCTTAAGAATCATAGGTATCACTATGCTTATTTTGTGCTCCTCTAGTCAGAAGATCTTCAGGTAAAGCAAGTCATAGGTTATGCGACAAGTAATAACAAAGGCCTGAATGAGTGAACTATGTCATTTCGTCACTCGCCATCTATTAGTAACACGCCTAATCACACGAAAAATCTGTAGACAGGACGTTCTTAGTTTATGTATTGCAAATAGGCTCTTGCTCTGAATATTGAAGGGGGCTCCAGAAATTAGGATGACTTTAACCTCTTCATTTGGATTCCATTCAGTTTAACGTTGAGGGAGGTAGTGACAGATTAATCCTTTCTATACACAAGGATTACGGTGTTCGGGGGGGGGATGCTTCAGACTACTCTAGCGCCCTATCTCTTCTCCGACAGAGGCAGCTTGTTGAAGGGCTCCTTCTATCTGGTTCAGATAGCCAGAGTGGCACCAGATTGTAATGTAATCAGCATTGATGGCGTGTCATACTCCATAAATTTGTTTTAGGACCTCTGGAAGGCGCATAAGGGCGACATTGAAGAGGAGCAGGGGGGGGGGGGAGATTACACCTCGGAGAGTGTAAAATCACCCGTGGTTATGGGCGTCGATTTAAGGTCCCCTGCACAGATAGTAGCCCTGCTGTCAGTAAGAAAGTCCAGCACATAAGCGAAAAGCTTTGAGCCGCACCTGAGCACACGTAAGTTTTAGAAGAGTTTTAGGAGAGTTTTAGAGAAGTGCCAACGTTGTCAAAGACAACCTTGAAATCAATTGCAAAAATTGATTTCAATGATCGGAAGGTCATTTGAATGTGGCGCCAGGCAGTGCCACCCTCAGCTGCACTTCAGAGCCTCCCGAGAAGCTGCATAAAATCAGTTCACGTTTGGGATGCACGCCGCGTGGTCGTTTCTGCTTCTCCCACGCGTACACGCGCTTCAAAACCTGTGACCTGAACCAAGCCTACCGCCTTTTTCAAGTAATCGACACCATGAAGACTTCCCCTGGCACAGTGGCACTTCTCACAATCGACATTAGGCTCCCGCCGTTTCGGACAGTGGACCCGCAGCTATAATTCCTGCAGGTGGAGTCTTAATTCACCGCTCGTCGTATTGCCGCTGAGTCAACACGGTACCACCACGTGGTCACTAGACTCTCACCAGCAATAGCACGTGAAACATGCGATCTGCTGGCCACTTCACCTGCAGAGAACTCGCACACAAGGCACAAACAGCTGCTAATCATCCGCCTAACGCCATCGGAGGCCCAGCGACTGCAGCAGCTACTGCAAGACACCGAGGTGTGGAACTGGATGCCCAGTCAAACGTTGCGCCGCATGAGGCATCTGTTGCACACAGCCGCTGCAACCACCACCGAAGCTTAGAGCCGAATGCATCGCGAGGTGTTTCTACAGCGACTTCTGGTAAACGTGTGCGTGGTCCTCGCCTGGGCTGCCAACAAAATCTTGGCTCAACTTGCCGAGCTCGTGGGCTCTGTGCTGGTGGTCACTCCGCCATCCGTCATGGTGCTAAAGCCATACATCGCCACCCCGACGCCTACGACCACACTGCATGGCATCAGAGAGCAGATATCCCGCCTCGTCAATACCATTGCAGCGATGCAGGCCCGCAGCACTCCAGAGCAGCGCCAGCACCTAGTAGTAAAACAAGGAATCTGCTGGTGTCGCACGAAGCATCACAATGCTGCTCGCAAATGCATTCGCCCTTGCGACTATGCGAGAAACGGGAGTGGCCGGCACTGAAGACGACCTGCTTCCAAGACGCCCTCAAACGTCGTCCATCAGTGCTTTTCTTCACCGACTGCGACAGTGATCGTCGATTCCTTGTCGACACCGGCGCGGAGGTGAGCGTGTTGCCGCTTGCGTCCAATGGTCACCGCGTCTCCAGTGCGTCCCCCTTCAGGTGGTCAATAACACATCCATCACCACAGTTAATTTCCTCCTCCTCGACTAGCTTCTACACAAGCTAAGGAGGGAAGATGTTTGAGGTTCAGAATGGGTCCCCTTCATGACTCGAGTGCACGGTGGCAGCGCGAAGGAAGAGCCGAAGTCCAGTGAACAGGCGCTTTATTGCAGCCTCAGGCGTCTGCCCGAGTCCAAGCCCAAGCCCCCGCTCTCTCAGCTTCAGATTCAAACATCCTCTTTTCAACTCTCGGTTGTACAAAGGCTGTTCACACAAACCAATCACACGTTCGGACTCGCATCCTCACAAACAATCGCGGAAACACTTTCATAACAGGCACTACAGTGGTAAAAATCACGTTATGAAATATCACACGAGAGGGGATAGGTTCTAAGCCTGTCACGCTCTCTCCCATGCCAGGCCGTGCCGCCTCCGTCGGCCGACTTCCGTCGGCAGCCATTCTCACGCTCGAGCACAGTCAGATCTATTATTAAAGGTTGCTTTGTAGAAGCCTCCTTAAGAGCCGTGAGCACACCGTTAAGCTCTGTGCGCTTACCAGGTGTGTATGCGACAGCAAGGTGCTCCGGCATCCTAACAACACTCGGTAATGACGTACAGCGGGGGAGGATATGCTCGTCTCCGAGCCCGCACTATGCCTTGGTCAGCCCAATGGCCGCGTCCCTGCGTCATTCTCAATGGCCCGCGTGCATTCCAACAATGGTTTAAACTCAGACGGGGGCGCCTGGCCTCCTTCTTGCCAGACGCTCTTCCGAGTAAGCCATCCCCTTATTTGCCAAACAGGGGCGACCTTGACGGCGCCGCTCGTGAACCGGGTGAACGAAGGAGTCTCCTTTATTTCCCGTGCGCAGGTCCCCCGCGTTCACCTTCGCGGAACCGATCAGCTTCGTTAGTTGACAGGTCGGGAACTGGCTCCGCGCTCTGCATCAGCCGCATTCATTGCGCTACACACAACTCGCCGCTAATGATTACTTCATACTAACTACCACCAATAGACATTGCTTGCTGCCCCTTGATTTAGGCTTAAACATAACGTTTCGGTGGATTTTTAAAGCGGCAGGAGTGAAGTTTACCATCTTGGGTGCGGACTTCCTTCAGCATTTCGGCATTTTTGACGGCGTGCGCAACTGCCACTTTTAGGATCTCATGTCACAGGTAGCTGCGCCAGACATTTTCCCAAAACACCCTCGGCTCAGCCCTTCTCTGCTAGGGCAGTCCGATGCAGAACGTTTTACTCGCATTATGCAGGATTTTCCCGACTTCACGAGGCAGCCTCTAGCCACCGCCGTGGCAAAGCACAAGCTATGGCACTACTTCACCACCAGCAGCCCACTCGTGCACCCGCGGCCTCGCCGTTTGCCTCCAGAGAAGTTGAAGTTGGCACGACAGGAATTTGAACACAAGATGAAGCTAGGGATCATCAGACCATAGCCGAGCACCGGGGCATTTCTACTTCACATGGTACTAAAGCCAACGCCGGGAGACTGGCGCCCATGCGGGGACAACAGGGTGCTGAACCAGGTAACGACTCAATAGAGATACCCGGTACTGCACATACACCATGTCACGGCGAGGCTTTACGGCGTCGCTCTCGAAGATCGACATGAGGCGGGCATACCAGCAAATTCTGTTTCCTTGGAGGACATCCAGGAGACCACCATCACAACACCTTTTTTTTACTTTTTGATTGCCCCCGATTGCCACTTGAACTCCGAAACGCCGGTAAGACATTCCAGCGGTTCATGAACGGTGCTATACGCAGCCTCAACTTCTGTCACACCTATCTTGAAGACTTGATTGTCGCCAGCGGCACTCTGTAAGACCACGTGAATCATCTGCGCATCCTTTTCCAGCGCTTAGCGGAGCATGATGTGGTCGCGAATATGGCCAAATGTGAGCTTGGTGTGTGACAGCTCTCGGTTCTAGGACACGTCATCTACGCCTCATGAGTTCTTCCATAACCCAACAAGGTTGAAGCCGTGTAAGAATTTGCGCTGCCGACCGCCAAGCACCAGCTTCGAAAATTTTTAGGTTAGTAAACTCCTACTGCTGTTTCACTCCTTGATGTGCCCAAGTTTTTCCACCTGATCACGACCTGATCGCCACTTCACAGAATGGCTCAGACACCCTCTCTTGGTCTCAAGAAGCAAAAGAAACCTTTTGTGAGGTCAAGGACGCCTTGGAAAACGCCACACTGCTTCAATTCTCAGGCTCGGTGTCCCGCAGAGCGTAATGGTGCATGAGTCTGATACAGCCGTTGGAGTTGTATTACAGCATTTCGTTGGGAAATCAGGCGCCTGATTTCGCTAAAGCACGTTGCCGGGCTAGTTGGTTGAGATTCATCATTTTCACTGGTATAGCGCACCACGACAAGGGCACACACAAAGGAGAGATACACACACACACAGCGCTACTTCCTTTCTTCTTTTCGTGGAAGGTAACGACCACCGAGCGCTGTGAGAGGATCTTCGGGAGAGAAATTCTGGCCGTGTACACTGCCATACGACATTTTTGCCATTTCCTGGAAGCTGTAGAGTTTTTCGTACTAACCGACCAGAAGTCACTTATGCATTGCGCTCCCTAGGCTCCGACGTTGGAACGCACACAGCACGTGAACGGCGCCAAATGTCCTATATGTCGGAGTTGACGACTGACATCGGCCACTTTCAAAGCGGCGACAACGAGGTAGCAGATGCACACTCAAGAAATCTTGTGAACACCGTCATGCCCACACTACAGGCTGATCTGCCCGCTTTGGCAACCACTCAACGTGACGATGACAAACTCAAGCAGCTGTTGACCACGACAACTGCCCCGAATCTTGAGTGCAGCCCAAATCCCACATCCGAGACCCGGGTTTGCTGTGACGCAAGCGTCAGTAGAACTCGCCCGTTCGCGGCCGCGAGCCTCTGTCGCCAGCTGTTCGAGCCCTTGCACAAACTCGCTCGTCCGAGGATTAGAGCCAACCAAAAATTAGTGACGGCAAGAGTTGTCTGCCGGGCAGAAATGAAGGCGTACGACACTGGGCACGGGAATGTGTATTGCCACTGGTCTAAAGATATGCTTTAATAGCAGTGTGAGCACTCCCTACTCCGGATTCTCGCATTCATCATGTCAACATGCACATCATCGGCCCACTGCCACCCTGCCATGGAAAGGCTCACATGCTGACGTCTGTCGACTGGTTCACCCGCTGGGCGGAGGCCATCCTTATTGTGAACATCACTGCTGAGACGGTTGCGAATGCTTTCCTGTACCACTGGGTAGCATGTTCCGGGGTTTCCTATAGGATAACAACCGGGCCCACCCGACAAATGAGTTATCCATTTTCACCGCCATAAGTCAGCTCCTAGGCACCTCACGCATACGCACGACGGCGTATCACCCCATGAGCAACTGTAAGGCGGAGCACATTCACTGCCACCTGAAGGCTGTGCTTACGCAACCGAGAAACACGACCGGATGGAGGCCCTCCCACTTGTTCTTTTGGATATAAGGTGAGATGGTCCAGGACACAACATTCGGGCTGCCGGGAGGGCTCTTAACGCACGGCTTAGATGAGGCCTCGATAGCTTACAGCGACTATGCACTTCACCTGCGCAATGTTATGAGCAAACTGCGCACGGTATATTTATCGCCCCCAGGGTCACGTGTGCTACATGTCGACTCACAGCTCACATAAACAGGTATATGTGTTCGTACGACATGACGCGGTCCGGTGACCTCCTCAGCCACATTATTGCTGCGAAGGCAATGTCTCGCTGAGAGCTTCTTCTTTTTCAGCTACAGCTAGAGTTCGTTCTTTCCCAGATGCCCTTGTTAGCGACGCCATTTAACGACTTGTCTCGGGGAGGACACTTCAGAAAGAATGAGTCTGAACAGAAAGGGCGGCACCCGGTTGGTCACTGTGCGCCTCGCGCCAAAGGAGGCACCGCGTCGTGCTTTTGACCAGACACAGAAATTAGGTGCCTTTCTCCTTCTAACCACTGTGCTCCCCTCGCTTCAAACGAACGAGCCGCCATCTCGGTCCTCCGGGGCAATAGGGGACCGAATTTTTAGGACTTGTTAGCGCGTCAAGGCCGTTCCAGAGAATGCGCCCGTTTCCAGAAGCTGCCACAGTTTTGTTCCGAGGCAGGCTTCCCGTGACCATGAAAAGTCATGTCGGATTGCTTATCCTCGGCTTTCCGGATTTTCCCGCGCACCCGTGGATGCTGGAAAACCCTATTCAGGCAGCGACTCGGGCATTTTTGGTGTGAGTGGACTCGGGGTAAACAGCGCATCTCACCACCGGAGACCAGTCATGCAAGCCGAGCAGCATGCCATCCTTTTCCATGTTTTGTATTTGTGACCTAGTGCATTGCGTAAATTTAAGTTGTGTTAGATAAATAAAACCCCAATGAGTGCTCCCCGAGATCATCGTGTCGACTTGTCATCACTTGCCTGTGCAGAATCGCTCCAGCGCTTATTCGCCTTGATGGTGTTCAGATGCGTCTAGCTTAAAGGACCTCGAAGTTTCACTACACTATGAAGGGCCATTTCTTGTCTTCATCCATGGTAACAAACAATGCACAATTCAGAGAAGTGGCCGTAAGGAGGTTGTGTCGTCGGACCGCGTCAAGCCAGCACGCATGAACCGTGACAACGCCATGTTGCCTCCGCTAACAAAAACATCGCCAGGATCCAGAGCTTTAATGTCAGTCCAAGTTCACGAAGTGCCCTCCCGGCTGACGCACAGCGGGCGGCTATCAGGAGCACCCATTCACCTGGACGTGTAACTCCATTCGGCAACACACTAGGGGGGAGTCTTGTGGCGGCAGCCAAGTCAAGCCAAGCCGCTAAGCAGTGCCACTCTCGGCTGCTCTCCTGAACATCAAGAGAAACTGAATAAAACCAGTTGATGTTTGGAATACACGCCACGCGGGCGTGTCTGCTTCTCCTGCGCGTACAAAAGTCCCAACAGATTCCATGACCGTAAACACCTTTGACGGTCATAGAAGATAAATTGTTGATGAGCTGCATGCGTCAGATTTGGACCCCATCTCGCAGTAATGTCTAGGAACGAAAGTTTTTTAGGACACCCCTGTCGCAGTGATCTAGTGGCTAAGGTACTCGGCTGCTGAACCACAGGTCGCGGGATTGAATGCCGGCTGAAGCGGCTGAATTTTCCACGGGGGCGAAAATTCTGAGGCCCGAGTGCTCAGATTTGGGTGCAGGTTAAAGAATCCCAGGTGGTCGAAACTTCCGGAGGCCCCCACTACGGCGTCTCTCATAATGTCATGAGGCTTTTGGGACGTGTAAACCCACATATCAGATCATAAAAATCCTCATTTTTAGAACGCAGAGCAATTACTGGTAGGTGGCGGGACCGTGTCGTTTTACCGAAGCGGAGGAAACAGCCATCTTTTTGTTCATTGTCAGTGCTGCGTAATAAATACTGTGGTGTTTAGAATTACATAAGAATGCATTTTCTAAATAAGGAAACACACTGCCTAATACCATTGATAAAACACACGTATTGATAAAGCTTTGATGTTTTATCATATTGATGTCGTGCCTCAAATGTAAGTAATGTTTGCTTGTTGATTGATAATGTTCACAAGTATGAACGCAGCCATTATTTTGAGATAGGTGGGAGTTGAGCAAGAAATCTGCTTTTACCGGGTGGCTAAATCATGTGACAGACAGACTGCCAAACAGACAGCCCCAAATGTCTGGGTTGAAGAATTCAGAGGTAAACTCTTTCAGATCAATTCCAGATAAAGTCTTTACTATTTATGAATGTCAGAAAACGCGAGACAAAATGCGGAAGGCCACAGGACAAGGGAATCGTCCTGTTGCCCGCTCTTATTTGTATCAAACTTTTGTGCACTTATTTGAATTAATATAAATTTTGAACCAAGCGACAGACTCTTCTCTTTAGCCTAAGGCACTGAATGATAAAGTTAAGAAATTTCAGTTATAAATGGTGTACTAATAAGGTTTTACCACAGATTAGTGCTTAAGTCATCGAAAAGGAAATCAATCCCCTTTAGCATAGCGAACATGGTACCAAACATCTGCACCTTTTTGCGCAACTTGAAGCTAGTTTTTCTATTTCATTTATCTCGCGAACTTTTTTCCGCGTATCTGTAAGTGTGTAAACTATTATACCACGTGACCTAGAGGGTATTAAACAATACAGATTCCCAAGGGACTGCTCTAAGAACCAGTGATCATAATGGTGTATGGTAGGCTGATGGAGGAACGTGATCGCAGGAATGATGTACTCTCTCTAAGTTCATCAATACTTAAAATGCTTTTGGCAAGGTGAAGTTCGAGAAATTTGTGATGTTTGATACTTTGGGAAAAAGTAGAACATACAAAGGTGGCACAAAATATGTACTTGTGGTATTTTTGGCATACTACAACACGAAACCAATTTATCTACTGAAGATACAGTGAACGGCATGAGGAAAATTGCAAATTTAACGCTTTTTAAAGAAAAAATTGTGCTTCCTTGATAAACTTGTACTCATTTCTGACATAGTCAAGTGGTTGAGGAAGAAACACTAGGGCGTGTGTCACTGTGCGCTTCAAAAGAGTAGGAAAATTGTTTTATTTTTTTTTGGTGGACGGAAGGGTACAATTTTTGAAGGGAGTGCTTGCCGGCAGATGTGTTTATGTGTTATTTTGCACTGTCGGCAACGGGTACGGGCCTGTTGTGCTCCACTAATGCTATCTCCAATAAAACTTGTTGCTCGGCGAGTTGGTTCATCAATCTGGGTAACCTGGTGTACGCAAATGCATATTAACGACCACAGAAAAGAATAGACCGACACAAGCACTTGTCCCCGTCTACTCTCTTCTGTTGTCATCCCGTCGCGGTTGTCTAGTGGCCAAGGTACTGGGCTGCTGACCCATAGGTCGTGGGATCAAATCCCGGTGGCGGCGGCTGCATTTCCGATGGAGGTGAAAATGTTCTAGGCTCGTGGGCTCAGATATGGATGCACGTTAAAGAACCCCAGGTGGTCAAAAATCCGGAGCCCTCCACTACGGCGTCTCTCATAATCATATGGTGGTTTTGGGACGTTGAAACCCACATACCAATCAATCGATTCTTTTCTGTTGTCGTTCGTCCACAGTTGCGCACTCCAGGTTACCCAGTATTGCTATCTTACTGGAGAGCGTATTAAGCGTTCACGCTGGACCGACACTAGATCGTCTGGACAAGCCGGCAGTGCTTTGAAAGAAGTTTTCCTATTACGTGGGTGGACGATGTCGTTATCTCTGACCTGAACCTGCAACTTCATAACCAAACGTCGTGAAAGACTTCAACCACTCCGATGGCCGACATTGAAAAAACACCGCAGCTCCCACTGCCAGCAGCGCCATGCAGAGGTACTGTGCGACACCTATATTTATTGGAAGTGATGAGGCGGATGTTGACGATTGTTACTTAGCAATGAGCGCGCCAGCGAGGTGAACAACTGGAATGACCCGGTATACTCCACGTCGTAATTTTCTACATAGCTGATCTCTGGTTTTGCAATCACTACCTGGTGTGATTCACCAGGTATTGGTTCACATAGTGTGACTTCAAGACAATGATCAGGAAAGTCTTCGGGAAGACTACTTTAAAGATAAGTGCGTGCAGAACAATGGCCGATGAGAAGTATACTTGCAACATAGGGCATGTGTTAGATATTTGCTGGCGCGACAGTGCCTTCATGAGCGAAGAGAAACTCAGACATACCCTAAAGACAACGAGGTTAAGAAATTTGAAGTAATTCTTGCGCGGAATGCTGCTTCTGTAACTGCCTCCTTTACTCTTTGCCAAAACATCGATAAGCTGCGCCAACAAAGGGTCCTCCTGCGCAAGGCTATCCTATCTGCCAACTCATCTCAGGCCTCGCACTTGCTTAACCCCCTTCGCCCAATAATCGCTCTCTGGACAAACAGGCTTCATTATCAAGAATAAGGCGCACCAACTGTTCCTCTAAACAATAGCCTCTACATATTGGCACGTCTCTGGCAGCTCCCATAAGACGGGCGACACGCGAGAAACACTGCCGAGTTGGTACCTTTGACCCAACCATGCCTGCCTGTGGCTGCATCTCTGATCTTCAACACAGAAATTTGCCTTCATTAAAGTAGTGTGCTCATGAACCCCGCAGCCTCCTGCATCGGCCCCAGCGCTGCCTCGAAGCAAATATTTTCAGAATTCATGACCCACAGGCGACAACCGTCTAATATGAATCCCATGCGTAAGCGGAACCGCACTCCCATATGGCGCGCTTCCGTAACCATCGCATGCCACTTGTTCATCAAGCTCTCGTAACGCCGGGATACGGTTACCCACGCGCCGCTACCGATCCCGCCGCACATCCCAGCTCCACCTTTTCACCACCTTCGTGATGGCTTTTTAGTAATCACACCATCATCGTCGCACCATCATCGTGTCATCGTCGTCGGCTGTCTTCAGGTTCACGTTGTCAGCAGTCACATGACGAGAGAAATTGGTTTCTGCAGTTTTGTAAGCACAAGCTACCACTTTTGCCACTTCTGCAAGGTGTGCACAGCCACTACGCAGTTTACTAAGAATTATGTCGTAAAAAACAACAGAAACGGCGCTTAGTTGCATTGGGGCTGTGATGTGTGTCAGGGACGGGAAAAATGCCGTAACCATCCTTAGGGCACAACGCCGTCCATCGCCATCCTACTGCGAATCGAAAATATGTAGCTAAATATGCAGGTATAAGATGGATGGATGAATGGATTGATATGGATGTACCTTTTAAATTGGGCGGTGGCTACGCCCCCAAGCCGTAATACTTAGTGAACCAAAAACTAGATTTATTTTTTTCCTTTAAATAGTGAAGTTGAGGACTCGTACTTTGAAGTGAAGGGTTTAATTTTCACTCGTGCACTGACTTTAGCCACCAATCAGATAACCTCCTTCTAGTGAATTCTGCCCGCTCAAAGTCTATTTTGCCCTCCCTGTCCTTAAACCACAGTGCTTTGAAACACTCTGCGCCATCATTCTGAACAATATGGTGAAGCCCTTTGCAGAACATTACCAAGTGTTCAGCAGTTTCCTCTTCCTCGCCACACGCACTGCATACCGTGTCTACCCTTTCGTATTTGGCCCAATATGTCTTGGTTCGCAATACTTCCGTCCTGGCCTCAAACAGTAGAAAACTACCCCGAGTATGATGATAGATCCTTTCCTTCGCAATTTCCTGCTTAAAAGTTCGATAGATCTCCAGTGCGGACTTCTTAATTATGCTGATTTTGCACATGTCAGTCTCAGCTTCCTTCACCTTCTTCTTAACTGATAGTTCTTTTTGGTTTGGCCCCCTGCTGTTTTCTAAGTATTAACAGTCAATTTTCTGGTTCGCTTCCTCCAATTTGTATCGACATTCTTCATGTACAAGTAGCTGAATACCTTCCTAGCCCAGCGCTCCTCCCTCATTTCTCTCAATCGCTTCTCAAACTTTATCTTGCTGCTAGCTTCCCTGCCCACAAATAATGTCCATCCCATATCACCTTTTACTCTGTGATTTGGTGTATTCCCGTGAGCTTTTAAGGCAAGCCTGCCTATTCCACGTTGCTTAATTTCTAATCATGCTTGAACTTCTGATCTCATGCACAAGACCGCATTGCCGAACGTCAGACGAGGAACCATGACCCCTTACCATTTTCCTCTTCTAACCTCACGCCTATTGTATTTCCACAGTTCCCTGTTTTTCATCACCGCTGCATTCCTGTTACATTTAGTCGTCACGTGTATTTCGTGTTCCCTTAGGTACTCGGCCCTATTGCTTATCCATACGCCCCATAATTTGTATTTATCTGTTATCTCTAGCGTGACCTCCTGTGTTCTAAGCTCATTACCTTCATTATCATTAAAAATCATGACTGCTGATTATTGCTTAATAAATCGGAAATCTAACCTATCTCTCTCAATACCACAGATGTCAATCAATCTCGGCAAATCTTCCTTGTTTTCGGCAATTTGAACTATATCATCTGCGTACATGAATGCTGGTAGTGCCTGTTCAACGAGTTTTCCTTGTCTGACGAAAAAGAGGCTGAAGCCCAGTCAACTTCTCTCTAGTTTGGCCTCTAATTCTTGTAGGTACATCATGAATAACAAGGGTGACAGAGGACACCCCCGCATAAGCCACGGTTTACTTCTGTTGGCTTGGATAGCTGTTTTTTCCGCTTGATAACTACCTAGTTACTTTTACAGATATCCTTTAAAATATTAGTGGCTCCATCTTCTACACCTAGTGTTTCCAGTATTCCCCGCAAGTCCTCTTGAACCACGCCATCGTACGCTCCCGTGATATCCAAAAAGGCTAGCTAGAAAGGCCTGTGTTCCTTTTCTACTATTTCGATGCACTGCGTCAGGGAGAACAGATTGTCTTCCAACCTCCTGTGTTTCTGAACCCCATTCTGCAGTTCCCCCAGCAACCCCTCAATCTTTATCCATGCCTGCAGTCTTTCCTTTAAAATCTGTATCGCCAGCCTGTAGACCACTGATGTCACTGTTATAGGACGGTAGTTGTTTATGTCAGCTTTTTCTCCCTTTCCTTTATAGATCATGCTCATCCTGCTAAGTTTCCATCCATCGGGAACTTCACCATCGATTATTATTGTGCTCACTGCCTCTCTCAAAGCCTGCTTAGACTTCAGACCTAATGTCTTTATCAGCCTAATTGGAATGCCATCTGGGCCTGTTGATGTACTACTAGGAACCCTTTTCTCAGCCCTTTCCCACTCTTGTTTTGAAAATGGAGCAATTGTGCCACTTGATCCATCCATGCCTATCTATTGTGATGCGTAAGGAACGTCTTTGTTCAAATTTTTCTGCCACTCTTGTTCATATATATCTGATAGCTTCGTCCCCTTCTAGCCTAGCACCTTAGCAGTAGGTATAAACCTCTGCTCCAGATTTGTCTCATTTCTTAGGGTGTTTAGATGGTTCCAATATTTCGCAGCTGCCTTTCTACCCTTTTTATGTACTTCTGCCAGCCACTGAGCCCCCTTTGTTCTAATCTTTTCATTGATCAGAAGGGATGTTTTCCTTCTATAGCTTAGAAAGATGTCCCATTTTCTTTCAATATCATCTGTGGGTTCACCCCGCTGCTTAGCATGTCTGTGGTTCCTAGAGGCTTCCTGACGTTTCATTATGGCTCTCTTGACTTCCTCATTCCACCAACTCTTGGGTTTGTGTCTTCCTTTCCGGGGTGACTTGTCACGTGCCTTAGCAAGCTCTAGCTGAAACAGTCTAATTAAATTCGTGCATGTTCACACTGTTTTATTATCCTCAGTGATTACTTTCTAAATTTGTTTAGTAGCTATTTCTATTTGCCTTTATGAATAAAAATTGTCTTGTAGTTGCTCATCTTGTCTCCTTCCCACTTTCACTGCTCTTCGAAAACTTAGCTTGATACGTTTGTGATCACTACCCAGACTTCTGGAGCCACCTTCTTCTATGTGCATTCCCCTGAGCTTATCATATATGCTATGTGACATCAGTGCGTAATCTATCGTCGACTGCAGCCTTCCTACCTCCCACGTTAGTTGCCCTTCACACTTCTCGGTACTATTGCAGATAATCAAATCAAGCCTTTCACACATATCCATGATCATTTTGCCTGTCGTATCAGTATACCCGTCTATATCTTCTATGTGCGCATTCGTATCTCCTAGTATAATTATCTTGCACTCTACTCCTAACTCCTGAATGTCATTTGATATACACTCCACCATTGCCTGATTTTCCTCTCTGGCCTTCGCTCCCGTCCACTAGTACACGAAACCAAGGAGTGTCATTTGCCCTGCCACTTTCCCTTTCATTCATAAATGTTCCTTGCACTCCTGCTTGACCCTCTGCTAGTCTGTACTTTTATGAATGAATGCTCCAATACCACCCCTCTTTCTGCTGCCTTCTGTTCTATTACAATATTCCCAAGCGTAGTCCGGATTGTTAGGAGTTTGTTCCATGTCCCTAAGATGTGTTTCTATAAAACCGTGTACCATCGGCCTCTCCTCTCTTAGCTGTCCCTCTATCTCTTCTCACTTCAGCTTGTTCCTGCCTCCCTGCATGTTAATGTATCCTATGTCTGAATTGGCTCGGCGCTCGTGGCTACGTCTATTTCTGCCCCGGACTCCACCTATCTTAGATACTGGTACCACTTTGGAATCGTATCTGTTCACACCACCTGTTTAAAAGTTTCCCTGGTTTTTTTCCTCGTTACTGGCTACGCTGCACAACGAAGGGCCCACGTGCCCCCCAAAAAAGTTGCTGCGCGTCCTGCTGGTCGCCAACCCACCTCATGATCTAGCCGCTCATCGAAGTGAATTCTGTCTCGCTGAAAACCACCCCACCTATGCACCACTCTGTTTATTTCCACCACCTCGAAGCCTTTCTCTAGACTCATCCACCATATCTCTTGGTTGGCGTTGACAACCGCTCTCTGCAGGTTGCCGTCTCGCACCGGTACGTCCGTTATCATGCATATCACTATCTGTACCTCAGGAGAAGTGGCGCGCATGTCATCGACCCCTTTCGCCATTGTGGTCACTAGTGCTGCCGTATCTTCATTTAAGACATCGTTTAAACTGCCTAAATTTATCACGAGGTTTCGTCTATCAGCTGTAGTTTTGAGTTTTGCGCTCGCTTGCCTCATGACTTCTTCCAGCTTGCGTCCTGGAAACGTCCCTACTGCAACCCTCTTGTCACCCTCTCTTTGATTGCTCTGTGCATCGATTTTAATTCGAGTCCCCAGCGATTATCACATGGTGTGACTATTCAGCTGGAGCGTCCTGCACCTGGAGGTTATTTGCACTTGTGACGCCGGCTGCTTTGTCCCCTCCCAGCCCCACCACTACTTCGCTGAAGCTGGGTCTTGCGACAATTGAACTGGCTGAACTTGTTTTTTCCAAACTTGCTAGCTCTTTCTTCTCCGCTGTTCTGGTTGCCGGTGCCCTGCTATTCTCTCCGTCGGCCGCTCCTTTGATGACCTTGGCTAGTGCTTCCTCGGCGAAATTCAGCCTTTCTCCCATTGCCTTCGTTTTTTCTTGCTCTGTCGCCAACGCAGTTTCCAGCTCGGTGATTCTCAACAGCAGTTCGCTCTGGGCAACCATCGTTTTCTCCATTTTATCCTCGATGTTACATTGCCTACACTTCGCGTCAGCCTCCTCTCCGTTTGCTTCTGCTCTTGGGTCTATTTTCAAAGTCACTCCGCATCCTGAACACTTTACAGCCTTTATAAACATGTCTTTTTGACACCAATGGTCCTTATGACTTGTCACACACGATAATTACACAACTCGATCCCTGTCCTACGAAAAAGAAAGTCTAAGCTCTACTGCAAAAATTTGCGTGTTCAATGTACGTGCACTCCCCCCCCCACGGGGTGGCAAAAGAAAAATACCACAAAGAAACAAACACACACACGCACAAACTAGTAAATATCTGGTGACTGACCCCCGGAAAAGCCGTACAGTGTAATAAGTCCTACAAAGACTTTAACTGCTGCCTTAAAATTATAAAGGCAAGCCAAAACATGCAAAACCACTTATTTGCGCAATCCGTCTGGAGCGCCCAAAAACAGGTCCATCTACCGTGCAGTCTGAAGTGAATTCCGAACTGAATTTGGGCGTGGCTATTGACAGCGCCCTCTATTTTGACAAATTCCATGTGCAATTTTCATGCTTATACGACATCACACTCGACAGCCCCACTGCGGTGATCTAGTGGCTAAATTACTCGGCTGCTGACCCGCGGGTCGCGGGATTGAACCCCGGCTGCGGCGGCTGCATTTTGGACGGAAGCGAAAATGCTGTAGGCCTGTGTGCTCAGATGTGGGTGCATTTTAAAAAGCCCCAGGTGGCTGAAGTTTCTGGAGCCTTTCACTACGGTGTCTCTCGTAATCATACGGTCGTTTTGGGACTTTAAACCCCACCTATAATTATGGGATCATGCTACACTGGGACGTATTCTCTTATCGCCATCCTTTCAACGACTGCAACCATGCCGAGGGGGTAAAGCTGCCATTCTGTGATGTCGCATTGCCTTACTCCTAAATGTAGAGCCCAAGAGACCACTTTTGTATCCGATACAAAGAAATCAGTCCTACTTTCAGTGCTTCGGCCCGTATTTTGCTCTCCCTTCAATTGATGGTAAGACCCTTTTTACGCCGTCGCACATCTTTCTACGGTGCAGGGCTCTTGCCCTCCCGTTTCTAGCCTTCCCTATTGTCTAGATTATCGGTGTGTAATCCGTTTGTACATCGTGTGACCTTGCTGCGTGGGAACCTGCCAGGGGTGTGGGCAGAAATTGGTCCAGGGGTTGGGGAGGGTGCACCACTATGATATGATTTGAAGCGGGGACTGGGCAGGCATTTAAATGTGGTCAAGTGTCATTTCGAGTTTTGTTTGCCATGGCTGAAAGAAATCACACTGTGTCCACGGAATGATTGATGATGAGTACAGCGAAGCTTCGAAAGGTTTATTTGTAAACCGTGAATCATCTACTGGCCGCGTCCGTCTATCCATCTGTCCGTTCGTGTGCCCGCATGTCAGCCTGTCTGTATGCCCGTCTATCCGTCTATCTTGTGAACACTTCAAGCACTGCCATCTCGCATATTTTCATTATATTGTCCTCACCCTTGGCAACACCCGATGTCACGCGCGTGAGAGACCATGCTGAGCTAGTCCGTAGCATTGTACGCTATGATCTGCAAAACCTTCGCGCAGTACATTCACAGCCTCAAGTGGCTGCTGTGACAGACGTCGTCCATGAAGAGGTACGGCAGCTGGTATGACCATTAGCGACACCTCCAGCCAAAGCTCCTCTGTTAACGTATGCGGAAGCTGTATGCACTCCTGCACCGGCCGGCAGCTATTTTTCCCGACCGACCAGCCTGACGATGCTGCAGTACTTCTCGGGCCCGCCACACTATGAGAATTCGCGAACTAATGTAAGCAAGTCTAGCGTATGGCGCGCTTTTGATAATCGGCCAGTTTACTACCACTGTGGTGAACCATGTCACTTGTACCGAGAGTGCTCGTACCGCCATATTGCTGTGCCTAGATTTCTGCCAGATGCTCGTAAGCCCCGGGATGATGATTTCGAGCTATAGCAGAGTATACTTGGCGAGCATATAGCCTTCGAATATTCAGCGACCCCAATCCCGCTGCTTCGCCGTAGTGGTCTAGTGGCTAACGTTCTGGGCTGCTGACCTCACGCGATCGACTCGTGGCTGCGGGGGCTGCATTTTCGATGGAGGCGAAAATGCTGCAGGTCCGTGTGCTCAGATTTGGGTGCACGTTAAAAAAACCCGAGGTGGTCGCAATTTTCGGAGCCCTCCACCACGGTGTCTTTCATAATCATATCGTGGTTTTTGGGCGCTAAAATCCACATATCAATCAATCATCATATCAATCAAGCCAGTCACGCTTTCCGTCTCCACGATGCTCTAAATCCCCGGGTCAGTACTCCATTTTCACCGATGTTGTGGCGGAACGATCAGCTGTGTCCCCAAGTCAATGCTGGGGTAACTAGAATCAGCGGCTTTCGGGGGTGGGACCGCTGTTAAGCTATCGTGAAGACATCCTCCTCCAGCCCATGCGCTGGCCTTCGACGATTCCTGTCAGCTGACAACCCTCATCGCCGACGAACCCGTTTCTGTTTTTACTGATATTGCCGTAACTGTCAACAACCATCCGGTAACTGCTCCGGTAGACACTGGCACCGACTACTCAGCTATCAGCACTGAACTTATTGCTGAACTCCGGAAGGTTACGACTTTTTAGGGGCATGACCCAAACCTTCGGACAGCAGGAGGTCACCGCTTGACGTTCATCGAGAGATGCATGGTAAGGAATACAAATCTGTGATTTGACGTTCATTGCTTCTTTCATCATGCTTCCCGAAAGCTCCCGCAAAGTTGGCGTGGATTTCCTTCGCGAGTACGGTGCTGTTATTGATCTTCGAGACTGCCTCCCCTACTGAAACGTTCCGCATATACGGATTTGTACATACGCAATTATTGGACTACGGAAATCCGCATCATGCGGAAAGATGCGAACATCCGCAGCTTACGGAAAGCGCCATATCATGCGAAAAGATGCGGACATCCGCAGCTTACGGAAAGCGCCATATCGTGCAGAAAGTTGCGGACATCCGCAGCTTACGGAAAGTGCCATATCATGCTAAATTACCCGATAAGCAGCTTACGGGAATTAGCATAATGCAGAAACTATGCAGCTATCTGCTGCATCTTGCAAAGATCAAATGGACATCCTAGATCTCGAGTAAAAGCGATTGGCCATTCACGTTGTTTGCAAAAGCAAGTACTGTGTAGAAATATATATGAATATTTCATTCTTAATATGTTGCATGAAGGTGAATTATGTTTGCTATCTGAAACAGCCTTGATGAGTAAAGAAAGGCTTGAAAGAAACAAATGTGTTAAGAAGCTACTTAATGAGGGATTGAATCATCGGCATCTTCCTAATTGTCGTGATGCGGAAGCAAAATTACCTTTCAAATAAAATACATTGCAAAACTACTAAATTAACATGCTAGCGATCATAAATGGTGGTTACATTGCAACACATTAATGCAGTGTTCTATGCAAGACCTAAAGAACTTATAAAGTTATTATTATCAATAGAGAAGCATTATTATACACACCAGCCCTGCTACAATCAATATATTTTTTTATTTGTCTGTATGCTCCAGCTGAGAATGGTGACATTGCAGTGTTGATGGTACACAAATGAGGTGACTACACCGTAATTTCACGAGCTCCACCTAAGCCACAGGATGGTGGCACAAAACACAATGTAACAGCAATTTTAGAACGAAATGTTTAAACATAAATAATAATCATAGCACTGTAAAAGTGTGGCGCTGTGTTTGTATCATGAACGCCTTGTGGAGATCGGCGAAATGCTGCTTGAGGCTCCGGCACTACTGTAAATTTGGAAGATCACTGCCATAGAACTTATGTGTCCTTCATAGGCACCTGGAAATGAAAATAATTGGCACAAATAATGTCAGAGACACATGTTGGCACATTAGTTCACATGCACAAGAAATTTAACACAGAATGAAACTGAAAATGTAAGGCACACAATCCTTCATGTTATGCATATGTGAATAATAGAAGGAATGAGTGTATAAATTAGTTCTGCCACATCAAAGAGAACAGCATGCTTATCACAGTGAAAATAACTAGGTTGTCACGCTTTTCAATGGTAGAGATAATCAATTAATATGTCCTTATGTAATTATGATTTAAATGCTTCCTGCACAGTAAAACTTTAGAAACTGCAAGTGAAAGCTCTCAATGTACATTTAATAGTGTGTGCATGTATATCTGCTGCCTTTATACTATACAGTTTGTGCACAAAATTGGCATCTTGAACAATTTTGAGAGTTAAACCTATGTAACTTATGAAAGTTAAAATCACCATGAAAGCAAGCAGAACAAGGCAGGTGCCATTGAATATCTGTGCAAGCCAGATAACTATAACCAAACTGCACACATATAGGGGAGCAAGAGTACCAGAAATTCGGCTGCTGACCCACAGGTCGCGGTATCAAATCCCGGCTCCATTTCCGATGGAGGCAGAAATGCTGTAGGCACGTGTGCTGATTTGGGTGTACGTTAAAGAACCCCAAGTGGTTGAAGTTTCCAGTGCCCTCCACTACGGCCTCTCTCATAATCATATCGTGGTTTTCGGACGTGAAACCCCACATATAAATCAAGAATAACAGAAATAAACTGCCAACAGAAAAGTTGGGTGCATGTGCTATCTGTAAGTGCTTACACCTTACTACATGCAGCATGCTCATTCCATTTTAAATACCAATATTGAAAATAACTGCTCTATTAGGAATATAAAAGGTAAGGTAGAACTGAACGACCCTACAAAAAGTGACCCTATTATGACATCACGTTTTCTTATAACAAAATTGACTAAGACTCTGAAATATCATTATGCAAGAAAACATTTTCAAAAGAACAATCAAGTTTGAAGTCATATATTTTTAATATGGCTACTATGACTACAACCAAGAAATCAACCTCAACATGGCTAATGTTAGTTTTTAAGGCCTCTGTTCACTACATAACGAAATATACCACAAAAAGCACCGCGTTCAGGCAAAGCACTACACAAAAAAAGAAAGCAGTCCTTTTTGTTATTATCTACAATGCCTTTAAAATGGTAGTTTTACCTCTACTTCCCACTTTTTATCGAAGTAACTGGTGTGAAACAAGTTAGCTGAAAATGCACTGTGCCTCCAAAACCTGTTGGTTGAATCTGAATTTTTAAAAAATGGTGAAGCTTGCACTAAATTAGGCTCCACAAGCCTTGGAACAGCGAGACTGCATGACTCTTAGGACTACTTTGGTTACTTGTGTTTTGTTTGTGGGCCTAAGCATAAAGACAAGGGCTTAACTGAATTGCTGCTAACAAACAAATGCTTTCGAAATTGCCCGAGCGTCAAAGGATGCTCAGACATTTGTTGTTTTTTGCACTGGGCTATTCTACACCAAACATACAAACCATACTGCCTGGCGACCATCACAGATGTATAGTTTAAAAAAATGATGGTAATTTACTTTTCTGAAAATAGCTATTTGCAGAAATGTTCTGAAGAGGAAAAAGTAGTGGTCACGTGGGTACCATCAGAATTTCGCAGAATGTCGTGCGGGTGTTATTTGTGAGAAAAATTTCGAAGTACCGCTTTTTCTTGCCATATCAAATTTGATCTACATATTGAGTAAAGGTGCTTCTTAAAGTATTTGAAGCCGAGCAACATTAGTGCAATTTTTCCGCTACATAGGCTTTGAAGAATTCAGCCAAACTGTTTATCGTTTGCATTTCTTGTATGGCAATACTGCACTTTGTATGAATATTTGAGCCACAATTACTCACTGCACAGAAGTTATATTTCACGAAAAAAAATAATGTTAGGTCCAGATTACAAATATCACTATATAATCGTTTTTGTCCACATTGAGATGCAACTTGAGCTGTGTGTTTGTCTAATTGAAAATTACTTTTATGTGTAAGTTGAAAGCAAATAAACAGTTCTTGTTATATGGCAAGTGTTATCATTGCAATTTTTGTTTAAATGAGGAAAATGATTTTTGAAGTCTCCTATTGAGGGCCATGGAGAACTTCGGAATGGAAGCTGTCGTATATCAAATGCAGAAAACAGCCATCATAAGAAAACTTCAAAAATTCATTTCTACTTTAAGACAAAGTGTAATCATATAACTTGCCATATAAAGAGAACTGCTTCCTTGCTTTTGATCTGGCAAAAAAATTGCACTAATATTACTGAGCTTCATGCACTACACACAATCACCTTTACTTAATACCTACACCAAATTTGGTGTAAAAGAGGCAGTATTTTTGAAACACTTTTTACTTTTCACAAACAACACCCAGACGACATCCTGGGAAGCCCAGAAGGCACCAACGTGGCCTAATATTTTGTTCTCTGCGATATATTTTAGCATTTTGCTGTTTTCAATACAGTAACCGAGCACAATATTTTTTTTTCAAAACACATTTAGTACGGTTGGCAAAATGGCTAGGATGTTTGATGTGTAATTGCTTCACTGCCGGCATTTATTCTTCCGAAGCTCAAGCTATCACCTCTCTGTTACTACCTCCCTCACATACAATGCCTGCATAGGAAAGAAAAAGAAAGGCAGGTCCGACAAAGTTTGCAAGGCAAGATATTTTCATGTTGGATAAATTCATTACCATAAACAGCAGCAAAACAACATTCATTTTGAGTAGTCCAAGACACAAGCTATATACCAGCATACTAAGAGCCAAGCGCGAACTTTTCATTTGAACATGTGTGGTGATAGACAGGAAGCACTTATTGCAAGACTGATCAGTCTGTAATTAACTGAATGAAGTACACTGCACTGTTCAATCCAACACCACATAGGCATCTTTGCTATAGCAAAGCCATGTGTCATTGATTCATGCATTAGATGGGACAATGCAAATGTAACAAAAAGGGTGAAAAAAGAAAACAAGGGAAAAAAAAGAAGAAAAGGGGGGATGCAAAGTAGGAGCAGTGTAGCACTACTTTTACTTCATCCCCCTTTTCTTTTTCTTTTTTCTTCTTTTCTATCATTTATCTTTTTTTGCTTCCCTTACCCCCAACCTCCGACAGGAGAACACTTTGTATCAGCGCAACCTAACTTGAAAAGAAGCAAGGGCTGCACTCTTCTGCGTTATAGTTTTTTTTTCAGACAAACATTTCCAACAGGCACACACGCCTACACCAAAAGATGATGTCATTACTGACCTTATTTAAACTAACTCGCCAAGGATGACAAGGTGACTTCTAAAAATTAGGTCCTTCTTTCGCAACATCGGCCAGCCTGTCTGAGGCACTTCCACTGTTCACCCTGATTACTAGATGTTTCCATCTGTCGACTCACATCTTCATTTTGGATAACACTAAGACGAGCTTACATTGATGAATACCCACGAAAGTTTAGTGATGTATCATGTATGAGATTAAGCAACTCTGTTAAAAAATTATTGGTAGCTTGCTTCCAGGGTTTTTATACTGTAGCCTAAAACTTCGTAATGTCTTCTATGCACATGAACCAGATTGACAACGTAATGTACAACATGCTTAAGAATACTGCGAGGAACATGATAACGACAAAACGACCGGCCACCCAAATTTTTCGCTGTACATGTTTATAAAATGTTCATGTACACCCAAACGAGGTGCTTATGATACAAGCCAAAAAAACCTACAAGTAGGGCCTTGGAGCCTTCTGGAAGTAGACGTGTTGCATTTTTTCTGTGGAGGACTTTACACCCATAAGTGAGGAACAAAACTCCTATATAATGAAGAATGTTGGGAGCTATCAGTTATAGAAAAACCTAATGCAGCTAATCTTCCCCGACACATCTGTACATTTAGAGAGGTGACATAGCTTCTGTGATTGTGGCAGTAACTCCAACAGGACCAGTGCGAAAATTGGCACTACTTGGCTAGACAAATGTCCAAACATGCCTGCCCGACTCCCTCTAGCCATCCCGGCTGAATCTGACACATGATTTCTTAACTGCTGGCTGGACAAAAACGAAACCACTGAAGCACTCACAATACACAGCGTGAAGTTCCTCTGGAGTGGTCAACTTCGTCTTCTGCGATGAAAGAGCAGCACAGTGTATTGATAAGGCACTCCTTGCAATGGCTTTCAATGCCACACAGTGACCATGATGTTCCTGTCGAAGAGAGCTTCGGGAGCTTGGAGGGTGCTTGCTCTTTTCTGGGGGCTGCTGCCGCTCCTCGTTTTCTGCTCAAGGTCAATCTGCACAAAGTTGTAGACGAGGCTTTAAGAGTTGTATATAATGATATGCAAATTTTCGCTGAACACACATTTCCTCGTGGCACACTGAGCAATTTCTTATAAAACTTGAGGCCTCGCATATGCAAACATTTACAATCGATCCGAAGATGCACTCGACTCTAAAGGAGCAAGTTTGTTATGTAGTGTATATAACGAAAGGTCATTCAGCACAACCACAACTACAGTTGTACACGAAAACGACATTTTACACGGTCCATTTTACACGGTCCTGTTTTACACGATCTGGTCTGCATGAACTCTTGAACCGGGCACCATATAGATTGAAAGACACACACAGAGTTTGAGACAAACCTAGTTTCCCGTGGAGCATCTTCTTGCACTATAACAACACATCTCAATTTAGTTAGTTGGTCAGAACGAGGTGAAAACAGCTCGCACTTGAAAAGCACGGGCAGAAGGAATGACGCCTGCACCCTGTGCTCTCTGTACATTCTCGTTGAGGGTGCAGTTTTCACCTTATCCTTATGCAATTTCGCATTTATAACATTGTTCGCTGGATAATCTTTGTGGCATTAAAGTGTGTGATACCGTCATGTGTATCCCATGTAATTTATAAAAATAGAATACAAGATAGCTTGATTCAAAAATAACAAAGTGCATCCAGTGCCATGTCCTGTAGCCATTCTTTAGGCTAGTGGCAGAATGATTTATTCTTCAAAACATATCTTACTTGTAACCACTACAAGAGCTAACTCGTGCACTAGCAGATTCTGTTTGCCTCTTCAGATTATAAGGTACCTTTTTTACACCAGAAAGTCTTCAAGAAGAATAGAAGTGTTGTAATTGTGAAGAAAGAAAAGTAGAAGGAAAAAAAGATAACCTGCCCTGTACAGGGACCGAGCCTGCGAACTTCGAATAACATGTCCGATGCTCTATCAACTGAGCTACCATGGCGGCTATCCCTCTTCCATTTTGTACGGTATATATGTGCATTTATACATGGAAGAGTAAGTCAGCACTGCTTGTTACCATTATGGCGAGTGTGGGACACCTTTTTTTTGCCTACTGGCAATTACATTACGATTGCAATTACGTTACGATTACTTCCAATATCACTATACTTCTTTGGCAGCATTATGCATCTGTCAGTTCTCAGAAAATCTGCTAGTCACAGGAGGTGGCAATGGTTCACCCTCCCACCTAAATGCATGTACTTGAACACATGCACAACTGATAAAAAAAAAACAAGTCACACACCGCTAAGATTACTGAGATTCACTGTTTCAGATTCATGAGTAAAGGAAAGAACTATAAATTTAAGGGTTTGTTGTCTTTGTTCAACACATTATAATGAGAACTAGTAGAAAATGATGCCAAACAAACTCTAGGAGATGTTATCAAAAGTAACTTTAACAAAATTATGAAAAGAAAAGTGAACAAAAACGTAACTTGGCAACGTTTCTTGACAATTGAATTGACATTACTTTTTATAACATCCCTATATTTTACTGGGTAATGTTGTCGGGTAATTCTCATTATTAGAGTGGTGAGTAGGCTGACAAAGAAAGCATATGGCATTGATACTTCTTTTGAACACCTAATAGTTTGAGGACCTTAAAAGAGCGGAAGCTATTTTGAGTAGACCATAATATTTAGTTGGAGCGAAAAAAAAACGTACACACATTTTTACCAGGCTTTTTAACACATTTTGAGACATAAAAGTGTATGCTGCCAGTAATGTTAAGTACCATTACTTTTGTCACACTATGCACTGTAGCAGGTGTAGTTAGAGTGGTGATAGTGAAGGATTAATCAAGCACGCCACCAACTGTGTTCACATCAATGGTCGCGTATTTTAAAAATAAACCTGCTGTATAATAAAAAAAAGTTTAGAGCATTTATGTTTTTATCAAAATCAAGTTAAACCGACTGGGTAAGCAAACCATTTGCATAAAATCAAAAGGCATAAAGTGATTCATGCATTATAACTATGTGAACAATTTCAGCAACGCAGGGCAAAGTTACAACAGTTCTATTAAAAACCCCTCTCATTATAACATGCATGAAAAGCACCACACCAGAATATTTTTAGCGCATGTAATATCGAGACTACTAGACTGTCTATTGACCTTTCAGAAGAAGGGTATCTCCATCACGTTCAAGGGGCAACCACTTAGCCTTTTCTTGAGCTTTTCTGTGAATATTTCCTGAATTTCAGATATCATTAGGATTGATTTAGAGTGAACAGATTTTGCTTACGCATTGACACCTAGTTCTGTATGTAACTGCAATTATGGGTGCTAAACCACCTCCAATTAATTTTTAACATTTAACTCATTTTGTAACTGCAGCAGCACAACTAGCTGTGGGTGCCCAAAAAGTAGCTAGAAACAATACCTTTACCTCTTTGAGCCTTTCGGAAGTGTTCAGCTTCTCAGTGCTCACCTTACAACATTTTTTTAAATACGTGTTTGTGTGCCCACTACTCTTGCTCCTTGTACAGTGAGGAGGAGCACATGGCACGAAGAGACAAGAAAGAAGCATTGCGAAAAAAAGCGAAATAAGCGAGGACCTCTTTTGTATCGTACAATGTGTGTAACATTACTATTGCGACAACATATAGACAAATTATCACGGCTATGCATCCATTGTAGAGTCATACACAGCTGCAACACCACGACTAAATTTCAACCTTGTGTTGGTTTAGTATCCCTTTATAGTGGCAAGCTAATGATATCTGCATTTGTTTGGCACACATGGAGATGCAGCGAAATGTGATATGGTAATCTCATTTAGAATGCACGTCATGTGGCTTCATTGTATATGTGGCCACAAGTAACTTTGGTTGCAAAGCAATATGGCAGAGCCTAAACAGACGTCACCGACCACTCCAATCTGAGCTTGCCTTTGCTACTTGCCCATTATCACCCCAGCAAAAAATGAATAATTGAATCTGCTACAGGTATGTGTTAGCTTATGCTAAGGACCAAGTATGAAGGGTGTTTTGTCATTATTGAGATCAGTTATTTGTTCAAGAACACTTGCTGTCAAACACAAATACATTGCTGTCGAAGCATCAAGACTCAAATATAAAGCAAAAAGAAGTGTCTCTTTAAAAATTACAGGCCACAAGGTGCAAGATAAATATTTGATATACTTGGGATGTAAGGCATGCACAAGAGGTGCTGCCATATTATACTTTTTCTTGTGTTGAAACCTGCTTGCTTTACTCACCCAACACATCTGTAAAGATGCCGTGAAAACACCAAGGAGCTGAAGCAGCAAGGTTGAACACATGTCCAGGGATTCCACCATTCCTAAGCAGCCCTACAGCCTCCACAGTCCTGCAACCATTTGTAAGAAAAATATAGTTCTACCCAAAGTTCTTGGTTTACAGACACACATGCAAGACGCATAACCACTCTATAGGAAGTTTGCATGATAATGTGCTGGGTAGCAAAACGGATGCCAATATCAAGTATCCCGGCCTGCCGCTTCTTTCTTTCCGTTCTTAATTAATCAATTCATGGTTAATAAATGTTCCCCCAATGAAGTGTACTGGCAGTCCGGTGAAGAATTGCAATGTATTTCAAACACAGTCCAATTCATGGCAAGTAAGCATCCAATAGCGTTTTGTCAGCTGTTCAAGAAAAGAGCATGAAGTTTAGCTAAAACCCATGTTTTTTATAAACACCATTCAATTTGATATAAAAGTTGTGAGCATTATGTGAAGAAACACGGATTAATAATTAATCAATAATTTCTTATAATGTACTGATATGAATGCAACTAACTGAATATGAAACGATAATTTTTGCTTGAGAATTTAGAGTTATGAACACTATCGCACTTGCCAGCTGCATCTTGTCCAAAACCCTGAAGCTTCACTATTTTGGCACCAATTTCTTGCAAGCATATAACGTCGGGTTTAATTGGTGCCGCATTGATATAACTCTGGAGTGCTGCGGCCCACGAGAGTGGGCAACAGCGTATGTAGAGACACGTTCCCGGACCTCACTTTCACCTTCAACCTCAAAGACGCATCCTGGACAAACCTGGAGGAAAATCTAGGAAGCGACCATTACATTATAAGCGTCTCCATATCGACACCCAAAATGCGTAGATTGATAGGCGACGTGGCGATCACAGATTGGACTGAGTTTAGGAAACGAGATCCTCCACCAGACTCTGTACCGAACTCAATAGAGGCATGGTCGGAGTACATAAAGTCGGTACACGCCATCACTACGAAGAAAATAGCCAGAACCGTAGAGACGCCAGCAGTAGACAGCCGTCTGCTACACCTATGGGAGAGCAGGCGCAGCCTACTAAAGCGTTGGAAACGTCAACGCCTGAATAGGACACTACTGCGTAGGATCGCTGCTCTTGCAGAGGAAGCAAACGACTATGCCAGCAAATTGGCTACCGAGGGATGGGTCAAGTTCTGCAGTTCGCTTCAGAACACACTGAGCACCGCGAAAACTTGGTCCATCCTAAGAAATATTCTTGATCCAGACAAGTCCAAATCCACGACAAGCAGAACACTGCAGAAAATCGCAGAAACATTTCCGGGCACGGACGACGATCTCGTGAAAGCCCTTAAGGAGAGATATATTGGCGATAGTCCACCAAGTAACTCGGCTAATCACATGAGTTACAGTGGAGCTAGAAATGAGAAACTAGACGAGCCGATAACAAAGGAGGAGGTCTTTGCGGCAGCTCAGGCAGCCAAGAGGAACACAGCCCCCGGTGAAGACCAAATTACGAATGCTATGATAAGAAACCTTAGCGACAAAGCCATCGAAGGCATGACAAAACAATTCAATGAACACTATTGGCTCAAAGGAAAGGTCCCTGCAGAATGGAAAACGGCCAAAATTATAACCATTCCGAAACCCGGAAAAAAGCCCTCCCTGCAGGCGCTCAGACCTATATCACTTACGTCATGTATGGGGAAGCTTTTCGAACGGGTCGTTCAGACCAGACTTCAGAATTTCATAGAGGACAGGGGGCTGTTTCCGGCCACCATGCTGGGCTTCCGCAGTGGTCTCTCAACACAGGACGCTTTCCTCCTGATACAAGAAGAGGTACTCAAGGGTGTTCCCAAAGGTGGAGAGCATTTGCTGCTTGCTCTAGACTTAAAGGGAGCTTTTGACAATATCTCTCATGAAGCTATACTCTCAGAGCTAAATATAATTGGTTGCGGGGAAAAGATATATAACTATATAAAAGATTTTCTCACCGATCGGGAGGCGACAATTGGTATCTCAAGCGTTAGGTCTGAGCCATTCCGAATGCCAAACAAGGGAACGCCTCAAGGAGCCATAATATCTCCTCTGTTGTTTAATATCGCCATGCGTCGACTCGCTCGGGCCTTGGATTGTGTACCACAGCTAGGTTATACCCTCTACGCGGACGACATTACTCTGTGGGCCACAAGGGGGTCCCTGGCCAGCAAAGAGCAGACTCTGCAAGAGGCGGCACTGGCTGTCGAAAACTTTGCCAGAACCAGTGGTCTCAGCTGCGCACCCGAAAAATCGGAGGTGATCAGAATACACAGCAAACGCTACAAAAGTAACGGAAGAATAGAAATTGAAATCGAAAAGCAGAAAATTAAAGAAGTCACCGTCGCCCGGATTCTGGGTTTCTGGGTTCAAAGCAACGGTAGGGCAAATCACACTATCGGTCTTCTTAAATCAGCAACTAAACAAGTGGCTAGAATGATTCAGAGGATCACCTTCCACAAAAAAGGCATGAAAGAAAGTGATACTGTCCGATTAGTGCAGGCGCTCGTAATGAGCAAATTGACATACAGCTTGCCTTTCCACACGCTGAACAAGAGCGAGGAAGAGCAAGTAGATTCTATCATCAGAGGGGCTTACAAGGCAGCATTAGGCTTACCGATAAGCACTCCGACACAGAGGCTTCTCGAGATCGGCCTGCATAACACGTACGCTGAACTGAAAGCAGCAACATTGATCTCTTAGCGCAACCGCCTCAGCCAGACGAAGTCGGGAAGAGAGATACTGATGAGGGCGGGTATAACACCCCAACCCCAAAACTTGGACGAGGAGCTGGTGGACGTATCAGACCCAGTCCGACGACATATTTCGATCGCCCCTATCCCCAGGAACATGACCAAGGAGCGGCATCACGAAAGGCGAGAGGAGCGTGTAAAATGGATCAGAAAATTAGTTAGAGGCAATGAGAACGTGCTATACGTTGACGCTTCCAGGTATAACTGGAAGCGCTGCGTCGTCACAATGGTAAGCAGTGACACGAGAAGCATGGCGTCCAGCGCATCACTGTACACTACATCGATCACCAAGGCCGAGTGTTTCGCCATCGCATTGGCGATTAAAAGTCGAGAGCGCAGCGACGGCCAGACGTACATCACCATACTCTCAGATTCGCAAGAGGCGTGCCGGCTATTCACGAAAGGCCGCCTCCCATTAAACATTTGCAAATTTTTAGGCGGCGAATTGAGCAACACTTATAGGTTGGTCTGGTGCCCTGGACATGCAGGCCTAGAGGGTAACGAGAGGGCGGACGCTCTAGCTCGAGCGCTCACGAACCGAGCGGAGCAGCAGCCTTTCTCGCTGTTGCCACCACCCAGCAACGACGGCTTTCGCGAGGAGGAGGAAAACGACCCGGCTCGGATGGCTCCGCGAGAGCTTCTTGCTCACCAGCGATACACGCGGCAGAAATATGGCGCCCCCCACAAATCTCTTAAAGGGGAAGACGCCATAGACCTCCGTAAAATTCAAACGGGAGTTTATCCAAATTTATTACGACTGCACAAAATTCATCCAACTTTGTATGGGCGCGATTGTCCGTGGTGTCGCGACTCGCCACCGACCCTTTACCATATCTCGTGGAGTTGTGCTAAACGGCCAAATGAACTTGATCGCTTACAGCGTATGTATAGAATGGAAAACTCTTGGGAGCAATGGGAGGCACTCCTCGCTAGCTCGGACCCGGAGGTGCAACTAGCACTCCTGGACCACGTCCGGCAGGCGGCGCAAGCCAGTGGAGCCTTGGACATGGGGCCCCACCCATCTAGCTCCTAAACCCCTTCTTTTTCAACCCAATAAAGTTATTTCTCTCTCTCTCTCTCTCTCTTGTCCAAAACAGCAGCAAGGTAGGCTAGTTTCTGTAGGTGAGCAGTAATGAGCAGTGCAAAGTAACAACAAGAAACACCAGTAACAACAGTATGGAGCAAGCACAGACTGCCAACTGTATAATTTATTGCACAAAAGTTCGCCTGAATATCAGTCAGACAACTCGTGCAAATGAAGGTCCAGTTGGGAATGAACAAGTTACGAAATCAACAATGCCTGCTTTCACTAACAGGACCCTCATTCACATAAAGTATGCAGCGATAGGCCCCTACCGAGGTACGTGACAGCATGATGTCACTGGCACATGTAAAAGGTGTGGCTGGAAAAACACTCCCGCTGGTGGCTCAGCCCGGTACAGTCGTGCGGTGTTTGGGGCAAGTTTTAATTTTTCAAAGCTTACACTTCACGTTACAATGTCGACATTAGCTGTAGTATGTGTCAGCAAACATCTAGCTGCGTGGTAAAATATTTGCCACGCTGTCTGTTTATCTTGAAGAAGTGAACACACGTGGTGGCCTGTGCGAGGAACAGTAGCATAGTCTTCAAAAATGTGCACTGTTGATTGCGGCATGTAGTGTGCATTGAAAGGTATTGAGAATATTGGTTCAACTGAGAATATTGTGTGTGGTGTGTGCAGTGTCAATAACAATGTGTCTTGTTTGCGAAGACGTTAGCACTCATGGCAAGGACCGGTCGATGAAAAAACTTGATTCGACATTTTAGTCAAGGTAAATATGCACTTGACGCGACCATCTGTGAGTGGGTACATCTCGATGTTTGCGCTATGTGCAGAAAAAAATTGCATGGTCACCGGGCTAGAAGATACCATTTGCTGAAGCTGCATGTATGAATCGCCCCGACGAGTACGCAAGCCCAATAAAGGTATAACTCGTTTTATCGAAGGCCTCATATGTCTTCATGTAATAAGCAGAGATTCTTGTTTCACATATACTCAGTACCTTTACCGCTCGATATTCATGAAGTGACAATGCAAACAACAAGTTTGTGTGTTAGGTCCTAAGGGAGCAATGTAAATATGCAAATAAGTTGTAGGTGTCAGATGCAGCGATGTAACTGCGCAAAAGATTACGTATATATTAGGCTACAGGTTTAGAATCGCATACATCTCAGTGGTCTATCAGGAACGTCACAAACAACTTCCTTGCCAACCAGCCCTTGCACAGAGGGAGGGAATGGCTGGCACGGCGCTCGAAGTGACGTCACACTATTTGCAAACATAGAGAGGTTTCTTACTTAGGCAACATTTTGCACAATATATTTTCTAGATGCACGACTGTACTCGTCCACATTAATCATACTGATGTCTTTTGTTGTTACTTTGCGCTGTGAATTACTAGGCATTTAGTCACCATGATCTTTAATAGCTAATTTCAGTGTTCTCTCTCATATTGCTGACAACTGTGTTGTTGCATAAATTGGGCAAAAAAGCAACACAGAAAGGCTGTCACAATAAATACACCAACATGGGTATTCTCCTGCAAACAAAAGTCGGCACTCGTCCTGTCATTACCCGTCTTCCTTCTCTCTTTGCCTTGTTTGTGCTGAAACAGCCAAACACCTGATAAGTTAGATGAGAAATATTAACGCATCAAAACTATAAGTGCTTGCATCAGCAACTACACAACAGCGTGATAACCACACCCCTGCCACACAGCAGCGAAACATATTTTGAACATGCTGGCAGTGTATTATTTTATAAAAAGCAACTCTGGCAGATTACAAAATCTCACATTGTGCATGCAAGTTTTCTTCAAAGTCAGGCGTACAATGTAGATGCTGGCCGGTACATTATTAGTTACAAGCTAAAGCGTCTTGCAGGTACATATGCAGATTGCACGAACACCTCTCTCTCTACACTAGGCACACACATTATATCTTTTAACAAGCACACGCCACTGTTTAGGGGCATAATAACGCTCTACCGTGAACGTATGCTAATCAACCCACTTAGGCGGTTGGCTAGGTGAATAGAGCCAAGTTACGAATTGTATCGCCCGCGAACGTAAACAAAATGCTGCTTTCCATCAAATGGCACTGCAGGCTTCGTTTAATCAACAACGTAGCAAGCGCCGTGTGCGTCTTCCTCACTACACTGCACATATGAAAAAATCGATCACCATACACATGCATGTTGCCGCAGTTGTCTCGAATGAGCTCCAGTAAGGCCGCGCCGATGCGCCATAGCTCTGCTGGCGTTAGCGTTGTCAAAGCGAATCGGCAACCGCACTCGCAAAGGCGCGTAAGGTTGCCGTTTCACGACGCCTCGTTCGAGTGCAACACACACTTGCACTGAGTGGCATATTTGGTCTACATAAAAAAGTGTCCCCCTTACCTTTAGTTTCTTTCACACTGTCCTGAGGGAAGCAACCACAGGCGTCAGCCGTCACCTCGGAGTCCTTCGAGCGCCCGCCCAACCCGCCGATTCCTTGGATGACTCGCACTTGATCCACACTCGAACAACCGCGGGAATAGGGCGCAATCTTAGCACATCACACGAACGAGGAACGGTGCTTCCTTGCGTAAATTTAACATTTCGTGCTCTCGTGTGTAGCAGCGCGAACACAGGAGAGAGCTACCCACGGAGACAAAGACAAACAACATGTGGCTTTAGCTGTGAATGGATTTGGCTTGGATATCTGTGTGAGGAAAAAAAAAACATCTGTCGCTGCTATAAACTGAAAAAATGTATGTTATCTGGCAAAATGACTTTAAAAGTGATAAACGGTTATTCAAAAAACAAGTTACAACTTATGAATATTTTCGCAGGTTTTTGTTTTGTTTTTGTTCTAGCAGACGACAGCCTCCTACTGCTTCTACGACAGACGAAGTGCGGTTTCACGTTCGGTGCGTGTCGCCGACGCAAAGCTCTACAGTAGTGATATCAGAGTTATCAATTCTCAATGAATAATAGGATGGCTACAAAGCAGTAACATTTTGACATAGTGCAGTACGCAATCTTTCAAGGTATGACATTTCTTTGCTCTGAAGCAAATCAAAGCAAGCGGGCCAGCGCAATCAGCTGATGTCGCCACTACGCGAGGCATGGTCGTGCGCAATAACGTCGCGCCCCGCGCTCGATTTGTCATCAAGCGATAGAGCTACTAAGTGGAAGACAGCTAGATGCAGGGATTAATGGCGTATCATTCTAATTCCCTGTGGTGGCCGACTCAATCGCAAGAGAGCCCCGGGAAACAACCTCCAACTGCTCAAGCTTGTGTGTGGGTGTAAAAATACTTGTTTTCATCCGCGGCGGGGCAGCAATCTATAGTTGAAAGACATGCGAAAAGCATGTGACGTATATACAATCCCAAAACATATGCACACAACAATAGATACGATCGCATATCGTACATAAATATGCCAACACATAGCGTGTGAAGAACAAATTTATAAACATAACTTAAACCCAGCCCCCACCTAAGCGCGAATAGCTTAGCAAGCTAACGCACTCGGTTCACGAGCACAACTAGGGGGCGCAGGTTCGAGTCCCGCCAAGTTTAATTTTTTTGTTTTTTTAACGTTTTTATTGTACTGCTATCTTTTCTAATGCCTTAGGTTATAAAACAAAATAAAAGCAATATTGCGTTCAAGTACGTATGTGGGACTGTGTTTTTTGCGCAACAGTTATTAGTATTTTTATTTTCATTATTAATTTTTTTATTTATTTCATAATATAACAAAATTACGGACTAAGGGGAATAATGGGTCTGCTTGATTGTGAAAGGACTCGAGAAGTGAGAAAACTCAAACGAAAAAATTTATTTGAGAAAAAACTGAGCATTTCACAGCCGGACCAGTTTCTTCAAGGGTAGGCCCTAGGTATGCGCGAGACTTGCTATATGACTCCTCTCAAGCTGTGGCAGTTGAGGGAAGGCAATATCACCGAGAAGCAGTTCCAAAATATATTTTGGTTGATGTTTTTTGATTCCTCTAAAATAAGGGCTGCACAATTGTGATCGAGCCAAACCAAGAATTGTGAGCACAAAGTCATCAGACAAAAAATAAATAATGTTGATTGTTTGAAAAATTGCCCTTAATAAAAGGAAGAGTTATGGAGTGCTACGTAGCTTAACTCGCAGTAGGAATTTTATATATACATATAGATAGTTTAAAATGGACAATGTTGCACACACAGACATTGGTTAAATTTCTTTGCAGCACAGTTGAAGCATCTATGTAGAACTGAAGCATCAAGAGAAGCTCATGCGTCCTCACTTTATTGCGCTTTACATAGCTTGTATGCGTCCATGCAGCCATGATATGATATATTTTAAAGCATTTGTTTAACCTATAATCTTCTTATTCATTAAAGCTGGCCCATAAGTTGTGTCTTATGTAGCACTACAATTGAAGCGTAATCTGCATGGTGGTCTGAAACAATGCTTTTGAAGATCTCAAAACGACCCAGCTCTATACACGACCATCCGTGCATCAATGATAAGCACCATTATGTGTTTATACATATCAGTTGTGCTCTCATACTTAATTATTTTTCTGACCACTCCCTCTGCCCCTACCTCGTTTCTGTCGTGAAGCTGTGGCAAGTTGTCTATAGCTGTATCTATATTGTAGGAGCACATATACTATCAATAAAAAATTATTTTTAGGCTACATGCAATTAGTTTTCATAGATTTTCATTTCTTTTGTCGGTGCTCAGGAGAGCTAAGCTCATGGTCGATATTGTAAAATGACATTTCTCTTTGCCAATGTTAATGAGAACAGTTTCATTATTATTGACAAGTTCATTCACATTGAATTTAGTTCTCATTATTATTGTTTCTACCAAAAAACGAGCCCTTGAAATTATGCTTTGCTTGCTTAATTTGTTTTCGTGTGACAGCATGCAAGTAAAATGACAGTTATTGTCATTCCTTGTGAATGACACATTTTCCGTGTGACAGACTTTAGCACCTGGTCATCTGCAGAAGTTGTATTCATTCTGGAAAAGGGTGAACAGTGGTGACTGACAACACAGACTAGCCTGCGTTATTCTTTTGTACTATATATGTCACTGTGCATTCATTTATAACTTTATAGAGCTCGGATTTCCTGCTGAAAATGTGACAACAACTGCACAGTTTCCACATTTTTTCAACAATCCACATTCCTTTCATACACTATTGCACATTTTCGTAAGCACCTTACAAAATTTGTATATTTCCGTAAGACCTTACATTCTGTATTTTCCTTATGAAAGCTTCTGTACACTCAATACACTTTCCTTATCCTCCCATATCTTCCATAATGAACTCTCCGTATGCCCCATAAGTCTCCTTATCTTTCCATATTTTCCATAAAACTCACTCCATCCACGCCATAAAACTTCCCTATCCTTCCATATACTCCATAAAAAGCATTCCATATATGCCATACATTTTCCTTATCTTTCTGTATACTCCATAAAAAGCATTCCGTATACACCATACAATTTCCTTATCCTTCCATATACTCCATAAGAAGCATTCCGTAAATGCCATACAACTTCCGTATATTTCCATAAAACTCCATTAGTTTTCCGTATGTAGCATAAGGAAATGTTACGGAGTCCATATATTTTCCGTAAGATTTCATACGGAACTTTTCAGTAGGGTCGTAACGTTTGCTGACGACCATGCCCAGAAACTTAGCGATACCGATACACAGAGGATTGCGCTTCGTATTGTCGACGACCCCGTCACACTTCCGTCACAAACCAGCATATTCCTTACTGTACAGGGCGACATAGGTCATGGTAGTCCTGGTATCGCTGATGCAAACCTTTCGGTACTTCACTCATTTCAATTCAATGCTCGGTAAATCAGCGTTGCCCGCGGTATATTTCACTTTAAGCGTGGGATTACTGAGTTTTTAACCAAACTTAGTGAAGCATACGAACATTGGCTGATCGAGCGAACAATTATCGCTCATTTCAAACCCGTTGAAGATGAAGCACGTCCGACAATTACCTCAATTTCTGCAGCCGTTAGAAGTGACGCTGCAGTAGCCGATACAGTCGATGTCAATCCGAAGCTGTCATGTGCACAGAAACAGCTAATTCGGTGTATTCTCTGCGTGTTTAGCATCTGTTTCGTGTCTAAATTTAAAATAAAGGAAAAACCAACCGTAAATCACCGTATTGTAACAGCCCACGTTGAATGACCCATACGTCAAGCACGCCTACTGTGTGTCACAAAAAGAACAAGAGGCAACACGTTCTCAAGTGAATAAGGTGCTCGAAGACGACGTAATCTAACCCTCCAACAGTCCATGGCCCTCTCCGTAGCATTAGTATAGAAGAAAGACCGCTCCCTTCAATTATGCGTCGATTACTGGAAACTCAACAAAGTAACAAAAAAAAATGTTTATCCTTTTCCACGCATCGACTAGTCACTAGAACACCTCCAACGCACCCGATATTTCTCCTCCGTGAATTCACGCAGCGGCTACTTTCAGATCAAAGTTCACGAACGCGTGCGAGCAAAAGAAGCATTCATAACTTCTGATGGTCGGTACGAATATATAGTGCTAATCTTCGGTCTGTGCTCTGCTCCTGCAAAATTCCAGAGAATGATGGATACAGTGCGGTACGGTATTAATTGGGAAGCATGCCTTGCTTACATAGACGACGTCATCGTCGTTTCACAGATGTTTGGGCAGCATTTGCCCAGGCTTCTCTCTGTCTTTGTTGTAATTCGCACGGTGCGACTATCACAGAAACTAGAAAAAAACGCCAGGCCTACGCGGAAGACACAACACAGTTAAAGCTAAAGCTAGAACAGCGGCCTTTCAGAGCTCTTTTTAAATACTCATTGGGTAACTGCCGCAATCACATTTGCTTGATGCTCACTACGGCAATCACATTAATAATTTTGGGTAGTAGGCTGGCATTCACAATGCTATTTTTTCATTCTTCTGAGAAGCTTGGTATCCGCTAAACTATTGCGAAGAATCTTGCAAAGAAAGCGCTTTATAAGTCGTATTAACGTGATTTCTTTGCCGACATCAAGCCTGCCTAAGGCAAGTTTGGCCTCACCGCGGTGGTCTAGTGGCTAAGGTACTCGGCTGCTGACCCGCAGGTCGCAGGTTTGAATCCCGGCTGCGGCGGCTGCATTTCCGATGGAGGCAGAAATGTTGTAGTTCCGTGTGCTCAGATTCGGGTGCATGTTAAAGAACCCCAGGTGGTCGAAATTTCCGGAGCCCTCCACCACGGCGTCTCTCATAATCCTATGCTGGATTCGGGACGTTGAACTCCACATATCAATCAATTAAGGCAAGTTTGCCAACAAGTCCCAAGCACCTGCGTTACTTGGTGGTAGAATACTGGGTTGGCCTCGAACCGATCCGCGTTCTAGCCCCACTGTGTCATCGGTACCTATTTTTTTATAATTTCGCGCGATGTGGTTACAGACACCGGCAGCGAACAACCACGGCGCTGTGCGAGACCTGGGTTGTTTGTTATCTCTTAGCAGCTGTCGCTGTAGGATGTCATTTCGGTTAACAGGAACTAAAGTTCCTCGGCCATCTTGCTAGCCACGATGGTATTCAGCCGGGCGCAGACAATACATTGACTGTCGCTGATTTTCCACCACATGCCGACAAACGTGATGTGGGTCGGTTTTTAGGCCACTGCACATACTATAGACATTTTGTGTAAAATCTCGCAAAAATTGCTGAACCCCTCACTCGTCTGATGAAAGAAGATGTTTGCTTCGTGCGGGGCCTTGAGCGAAGACGCGCTTTCTCAAAGCTCCCACAACATCTCCAGACTCCTTTACTGGGATACTACGAAGAAGATGCCTGCACTGAGCTACACACAGACGCCAGTAACATCGGCCTTGGTGCAGTCTTCGTTCAGTTGCAAGGCGGCGTCGAATGCTCTATTGCTTATGCTAGCCGCATTTTATAATCTGCGGCGGCGAATTACACAACCACTGAAAACGAGTTTTTGCTGTTGTCTGGGCATTAGCTAAATTCAGACCGTAGCTGTAAGGTCGCTCGTGGTTGGTGGTTGTGGTTGCAAGGAAGAGGAAAAAGGCCCCTAATTTCTGTCTGCCTCAGGGGCGACACGGCGCAGTGCCTTATAGGGGGGGGGGGTAGGAGGAATAAAAAGAATACAAAAAATAGATGAAGAAATAGAGAGGAAAGCGACGGAAAATAGAAGGAGATAGGAAAGTGGGGATCCGGTCGAAGCAGTCTAAGGGCGGCGCACCACAATGCGAGAGCTGCACGGCGTCAGGAGACCGCGGAGGGCGAACCAGTCAGCGAGAGCTACGCTGTGTTGGGACTCCGGGTCCTGCCGGTCTCGTTTTCGGTAGCTGGCCCCGTCGCAGGATCCATCGTCCAACAATTCAGCGAGAAGAAGCACCCGAACGAACAACGGAGATTTATTTACATGTGGAGAAGTGGTCAACTGACCCAAAGAGAGAAGAGTGCGTGTGATACAAAACGTCTTCGGCATTTTATAGCGCCGCGCCGTTGACACTTTGCGCCCCGTCCGCATCGTCAGCCAATACGGTGTCTCCGGCCCCTCGGCCACGAGAGAGGGGGAAACACACCTCACAACACATGGAGTGGCACATCCCAACACGAGGTCCATATATGGTCACGGCGCCCTAAAATGTTACCAAACATGGTCACGAACGCACAGCAGACCCCGGAGCTCTCCCGGCGAGGAGGAACCCGAATGGGGAGGTGGGGGTGGACGACACCGTCAGGTCAAGAACCGGTTCTCCCCCAACCTCTTCTTGCTTGGCTCCCCAGGGCCGGTCGTAACAGTCTCTCGCGCGGGGGGGGGGGGGGTGAAGATCTCGATGGGCTGAGGTTTGCAGCCACTGTCCGGAGAGATCATCGCCGGCAGTCGGTTTGGTGCTGACCGTCTTTGATGAAGTAGAGGGCAACACCTGCTTCATTGAGGGCTCAACAGACATCACATACGCACATGAAAACACAACTACTCAGCCGGTGAGCGCCGGACAATTCCGCCAAACTCCACCAGGCAATTTTCCCCTTTAACTGATATTAAAGGAAATACACAATTTATTCAAAATGTTACTCACACTTTAAGGTGACACAAAACAACAACACTGGAAGCACACCGAACCCGAAACCCTGGATAGCCGTGTCTTCAACGTTTTCAAACAAGTACACCTAAAAGAGTAAAAAAAAAACAATCACTAGCTCTTGTCTAGGTCAGGAAAAAAAATGCCAGAGTTTTCGAGACATCCTCTCGCGTCAGGGGCATCGACTTAAGCCATTAGCGTTGCCATGGAGTACACCCTTTTTGTAGCGTATTTCAAACGTATATTGTTGCAAAACGAGGCTCCAACGCAGCAGGCGGCCGTTCTTAGAGGACATGGTCTGTAGCCAGGTGAGAGGACAGTGGTCCACTTCCACAATGAACTTGCTTCCGGCAATATAACAAGCCAGTTTCTGGACTGCCCAAACCAAGCACCCACATTCCTTTTCGCTAGCGCTGTAAACCTGCTCGCGAAGGGTGAGTTTCCAGCTAACATATAGGACGGGATGCTCTTGATCCCCCTCATCCCTTTGACTAAGAAATGCCTCCATGCCTCTATCACTAGCGTCGCATTGGACTATGAAAGGCCTCGAGTAGTCCGGTGAACTAAGCAAAGGTAGGCTCGACAAGGCCGCTTTCAAAACGCGGAAAGCCTTTTCTTTCTCCTCATCCCAGTCGACCATTTGGGGCTCGGTCTTGCGCAACGCGTCAGTAAGAGTGCTGGCAATGTCGGAATATCTAGGGATGTACTTACGATAGTAACCAGCTATTCCAGGAAAAGCCCGAATGTCGGTTTTCTTTCGGGGCTGGGGAAAGTCTCGGATAGCTGCCACTTTCATTTCAGAGGGACGGCGATGCCCTCGACCGATAACATGCCCGAGATAGAGTACCTCTGCTTGTGCTAGCTGACACTTGGGCGCCTTTACCGTTAAACCTGCTTCGCGTAGGCGTGTCAGTACTGCTCTCAAATGCGTCAAGTGTTCTGGCCAGGACGAGGAAAACACGGCGACGTCGTCCAAGTAAGGCAATGCGAAGTCCTCTTGACCACGCAAAACCTTATCCATTAAGTTGGAAAAACAGTAAGGCGCGTTCTTTAGGCCGAAACTCAACACTTTAGGGCGGAATGTCCCCAATGGTGAAATAAATGCAGCATACCGGCTCGCCCTCTCGGTAAGCAGCACCTGCCAGTAACCTCTCACTACGTCTAGCGTTGAGATGAATTGCGCGCTGCTTACCCTCTCGACGCATTCCTCAATGTGGGGAATTGGGTATGTCTGATCCTTGGTGATGAGGTTTAACTTACGATAGTCTACGCAAGGACGCGGATCTTTGCCGGGTACCTCCACGAGAATTAACGGGGAAGTGTAATCACTTTCACACGGCTCAATCACACCCAATTCCAGCATCCTGTTAACCTCTGCTTTTATTAGCTCAAGCCGGCGAGGTGAAACCCGATACGTCTTAGATCTTACCGGTTCCGACGAGGTAAGCTCTATGTCATGAGTGAGGACGGATGTCCGGCCTGGCTCGCTTACAAATCTGTCCTGAAACTCGGTCAAAAGACCACGCAATTCCTGCTTCTGCTTCGTTGTTAGTTGTGACTTTGATACTAAATCCTCAACTCTTTTCTCGATCGGGACTTCGTCCGATTCGGGAGCTAATTCAGGGATTTCTGCCGGAACCTCTTCCGGAACATTTAAAGTCATGTTCACGATGGCTTCCCTCTCTTTGTAGGGTTTGAGTAAGTTGCTATGATACACCTGGTGTGCCTTACGACTTCCTGGTAATTTTACCACATAGTTGGTGTCAGACAATTTTCGAGCAATTTCGGCCGGGCCGACCCATTGCACTTCAAGCTTATTCTTTTGGGAGGGCCTCAACAACATGACCCTGTCTCCTACAGCAAAGTGTCGTGCTTTAGCGGTCCGATCGTAGTAAAGCTTAGCCTTCTGCTGTGCTTTGGTCATCGCACTCTCGGTCAGCTCTTAGGCTGTTGTTAGACGATCCAATAAGGTGAGGACATATTCCATTACTACAGGATCATCACCCTGACCTTCCCACGACTCTCTCAGCATACGAAGAGGAGACCGCAGTCTGCGGCCGTAAACAAGTTCCGCTGGCGTAAACCCTGTTGTCTCATGTGGTGCAGTTCTTAGTGCAAACATCGTTGCAGGTAAGCACATTTCCCAGTCAGTTTTCCGTTCAAAACATAAGGCTCTTAACACTCGCTTCATCACGGAGTGAAGCTTTTCTATCGAGTTCGACTGCGGATGGTAGACTGAACTATGCAATAATTTCACGCCACACCGCTCTAGAAAGGTTGTCGTTAAGGCACTCGTGAAAATGGTGCCCTGGTCTGATTGTATCTCGGCAGGAAAGCCTACCCAGGCAAACACGGACAGAAGTGCGTTCACTACTTCGACGGAACTTAGCTGTTTTAGCGGGACCGCCTCTGGAAATTTAGTAGCTGGGCAGATTAAGGTCAGGATGTGACGGTAGCTTGAAGTTGTCTTGGGCAAAAGACCTACTGTGTCAATTACCAACCGACGAAAGGGTTCCGTGATTACGGGTACCAGCTTCATTGGAAATTTCGCCTTATCCACGGCTTACCCACTCGCTGACACACATCGCAAGATTTTACAAACCTCTCTACATCTTTAAAGCATCCAGGCCAGTAGTATTACTGTAAGAGACGATTTTTCGTCTTCTTTACGCCTAAGTGGCCTGACCATGATTCTCCATGCACCAAACTAAGCAAATCCTGACGATACGCCTGAGGTACGACTACCTGGTCAAATTCTACTCCTCGCCTATCTAGATATTTTCAATAGAGTATGCCGCTCCTCTCTTGGAATCTCACATTTCGTTTGACGATTCCCTCTTTCGAACTGTCCTGGAATTGCTTAAGTGTTGGGTCACCCTTTTGTTCAGTTATTAATGAAGCGGGGCTCACCTGCAGCAGCCGACTGAAATTATCCGAAGTTGGCATGACACACAACTCCTTTGTAGTTCCTAGTACCTGGAATGTGTCACCCTCTGTGCTATCCTCTGTACTACCAGGAATCGGCTTGGGAGCAATGGCATTCTCTATTTGCTCGGTCAACGAGGCGTAATTGACCCCTTCCAATTCGGGAGGAGGTTCAACGTCGCCTTTAGGAATGGTTGCCTCCGCGACTACGGCTTCTGCAGCCTGTTCTCGCACAAGTCGATTTGTTTCCGTGGTGTCCAACTCGCAACCAGGCCCGTTGTCGATTTGAGGCTTGTTTGCCTCAGTGAATGTTGCTCTCGCAGCCAGCGCACGTGCCTTTGATCTAGTCAGTGCCTGCACTATGCCTTCTCCCAACGTTAGACCTTTCTCCTTCAGCATTTGATCTGACTTATTTGAAAATAAGTAAGGATACTGAGGGGGTAGATATGGCGATACCGCGGCTTCTGTTTCCAATGTTCCAAATGCGCCTTTAAGGACAACTTTAGCTACGGGAAGGCACTGACTGTTTGCTTCTACGGCTTGTCTAATCCAGGCACAGTCTCCTGAATACTGTCCGGACTGAACAAAAGACGGATGAACTACGTCCATAGTGGCTGCGGAGTCTCTAAGAACCCGACACTACTTGCCGTTCATGGAAGGTCGTACATATAGGGCTCTAACAACTTCATGTTCTCGTCGGCTTCATTTATAGATAAAAAGGCCACCTTTTCTTTCGGGCAGTCTTTCGCGAAGTGCCCTGTTTCATGGCAATTGAAACAAGCAGCCGGTTTTCTCGCCTCAAATTTCCTTTTGCTTGCCTCTGCCGACGCCCCATGGTTAGATGAATTGTTTTCCTCACCCTTTTGTGCGAGACTTGTCGGTTGTTTTCTAAACGGCGCCTTATTCGGCCGTAGGAATTTTTCCCTTTTATGCTCGCTGTTTGCCCCGAGGGCGCGGCGCGTAACAAATTCTTCAGCGAGCTCTGCGGCTTTCGTTACGGTGTTCACGTCCGGTCTATTCTGCACCCAGAACCTCACCTTTTCTGGTAACCTTTGATAGAATTGTTCCAGACCGATACACTCGAGCACCTTGTCATGATTCCCATACGCCTTTGCCTCTTTGAGCCACTCCCCCATGTTGGCCATTAACTTGTAAGCAAACTCCGGGTATGAATCATTGTTCTCTTTTACGGCGTTGCGAAATTTTTGTCTGAAACCTTCCGCTGACAACCTGTATTTCTTGAGAAGGCTCGACTTTACCTCACTGTACTCGTCAGCCTCCTCTTTCGTGAGGCGCGCGATTACTACTGAGGCCTCCCCCGGAAGTAGGGACAACAAGCGTTGAGGCCACGTATCCTGGCTGAAACCTTGCCTTTCACAAGTTTTCTCAAAGTTGACGAGAAACAGCCCAATGTCCTCCCCTAGCTTGTACGATCTCATTAGGTCCGTCATTTTGAACCTGACCCGCTCTGCGGTACCGGATGCCTCGCTGCCTCCTGTTCTACTATTATGGCTAATCTCTAGCTCGAGGCGCTTCATTTCAAGCTCGTGCTTTCGCATCTTATTTGCCTCGGCTTCTGCCGCTTTCCTTTCGGCCTCCGCCGCCTTTGCTTCGGCCTCGGCCGCGGCCGCCTTTCTTTCGGCCTCTGCCGCTTGCCTCTCCTGAATCTCCTCGACACATTCTGACAGCTCGTCATCCTCCGCCCCCAATGCGAGAATCGCCTCTATCAGCTCTGGCTTTCTTTGAGAGTCCGACACCTCCAGATTCAACTCCCTTGCAAGTAGCAACAACATGGACTTTCGCAGGGATTTCAGATTCATGGCTGCCTCCAGTACCGCTGTCTCTGTTCCACAAAGATTCCGGTCCTGCAACTAATTAACCTTGACGGCAACGACAGCGCTAGATACCTGCCTTGCCTCAAGTTTTCCGTTAACTTAGTCTACAAATAAAGCTTCAAAAAGCTCTTACACGGAATCCTGCCCTGTCACTGTTAACCTTGACGCCACTGACAGAAAGAGCTTAACCAAGCTATCACACAATTTCTGCCTGACGCAAGTTACCTGTTAACCCAATGACCAAGACAGCCCCTCTCTACCAGCTTTTACTTAACACATAGAGTAAATGCCTGGTAAAATTTAACAGAGAAAGCCGGCACTCACCCAGTTCGCAGTCATGTCTCCGGCGTCGTGCCTCTCAGAAGTGCCGTTCGATTCCCTTTGGAAGTCGATGAGCTCGTGTCATCCTTCTCCTGTCGTCCCGTTGTTGAACTTCGTGCTCACTCCGTCCAGTGGTCGCTTTCGGGGTTATCGGCATCCCGCCGCTGCCATCCAGTTGTTGACACTCCGGGTCCTGCCGGTCTCGTTTTCGGTAGCTGGCCCCGTCGCAGGATCCATCGTCCAACAATTCAGCGAGAAGAAGCACCCGAACGAACAACGGAGATTTATTTACATGTGGAGAAGTGGTCAACTGACACAAAGAGAGAAGAGTGCGTGTGATACAAAACGTCTTCGGCATTTTATAGCGCCGCGCCGTTGACACTGGGCGCCCCGTCCGCATCGTCAGCCAATACGGTGTCTCCGGCCCCTCGGCCACGAGAGAGGGGGAAACACACCTCACAACACATGGAGTGGCACATCCCAACACGAGGTCCATATATGGTCACGGCGCCCTAAAATGTTACCAAACATGGTCACGAACGCACAGCAGACCCCGGAGCTCTCCCGGCGAGGAGGAACCCGAATGGGGAGGTGGGGGTGGACGACACCGTCAGGTCAAGAACCGGTTCTCCCCCAACCTCTTCCTGCTTGGCTCCCCAGGGCCGGTCGTAACAGCTGGCGTCGGAGATCGCGAGGGCACGACCGTCCAGCTTGAAATCCTCCGAGCGAATTCGGTCACCCGTTCGAAGTTGTTACTCATAATCACGCGCTCTGCTGGTTGGCCAACCTCAAAGACCCTTTCGGTCGTCTCGCCAGGTGGAACTTACGCCGTAAGGAGTTCTGTTTGACAGTAGTGTACAAGTCTGTCCGGAAGCATACCGACACGAACTGCCTTTCCCGAGTGTCGAAGTCTGGCCGGAGGCATACTGACACAAACAGCTTTTCCCGAGCTCCTCTTACGACAGCGCCAGGTGATCACAATTTCGGCGGCCGTTTCTCTGTGCTGGCTGAACAGCAGAAGAACGATCCTGAGCGTCGACAATTTATTGAGTATCTTGAAGGTCGCAGTCCACATTTACCACCAATATTCGCATGCTCACAATTATCGTTCTGCGGTCGCAGCAATATGCTCTATAGAAGAAACTTCGACCCTTTTGCGACTGAACATCTGCTTGTCGTTTCGCCAGCGTTACGATCCGATGTCTTCTACGCCTGTCACGATGAGCTTCTCTGTGGTTACTTGGAATTCACACATACTATGTCATGGATTCGCTAACACTTCTACTGGCCTGACCTGAAGCATTACGTGAAAACGTGTCATGAGTGCCAGCGCCGTAAATCACGTGCTTGTCTGGACGTTGATGTGGCACGACACCAACGCCCAGCCGGCTTTTATTGCGATAGCAACTATGTGGACACTCTCGGGTGGGTTTCGCTGCTGGCGTTGGCGTCGACGTCGTCGTCGACGTGGGCGCGTCGCCGTAACTCACTGTATATGTATACTGTTACGGTGAGATATGTTTATTGTACCGGCGGGTTGATCGATGGTCGCAGAAGAAAGCCTGACACAAAACGCAGTCACGCCTTTTTCTCTTTTAAACTTGTACGAAGGTCTCGCATAATTTCCCCCATTGCAGATGGTACCCACTGGGTGAGTTAGTCAGTGTCGGTCGAGTTATGGCTTTGAACTCGCGACATATACGACGTCAGCTTTCCTGGAATGACGGCCAGAAGATGCCAAGCGTGGTATCGCGTACCTATTGTCACTAAGACACGACAAAACGACGAAGGAACCTGGATAGTGGGACAGAAACTTCTGATATAAGCCACGCTTGCGGTATGGAGTTCGCAGCCACACCGTATCTCCTTCGCTGTATGATGCATGTCGATGCGCTTATAGTAGCGAGCCTTTGATTGGTCTTGGGCAGCGAAGTCCGGAGACGCACGATGCGCCGTGCCTCGTCTGCGCGATAGTGTCTCTGCAAGGGATGGCTTTTATTGCTCTGAAAACGGGAAAATTGTGTCGAGGGTAGTTCGTGGCTCACGGATGTAGAGAAGGTAAAACGAGCTAAAGCTGGTGGTCTCTTGTAGCGCAGTGTTGCAGGCGTAGGTCATAAACGGTTTTAAATGCGAGGTAATTTTAGTGATTTTCGGTGACTTTGAGCGTATCTGTATATCTAACTAGCCGTCAACGACTTTTAGCCCTCCTGGCCATTTCAATAAGGTATGAATAACAAACTTGGTATGGCATAACCTGACAGTAATAAGAACATGTTTGACTAGTCATAACATGAAAATAATGACATGTATGTGATGAATGTCATGATTTACATTTCATGGTCCGCCAGCACTTGTGCTGGTTTTGTTCACATGGAATGTTGCAAAACTAGTATGGTATGGCATGATTGCATGGCGAACACAAGCGACAGACTCTAACATGAAAATCAAGATATGCGTGTCATGTAACATCATGACTACATGCCCCGCTCATGATACGCTCGCGGCCGTTTCGCTAACGTCACATATACCAAATTTGGTATTACACTACGCGAATGGATGACGAAGGTATGTGACAAATGCAAACATGATAATCACGACATGCGTGTCATGTAACAACAAGACTACATGCCACACTGGTGATGCGCTCGCGCCCGTTTCGCTAGCTTCACATATGCCAAATTCGGTGTTACGTGACGCCAATAGAAGACGAAGGTGTCTGACTGGTGCAAACATGATAATCATAAGATGCGTGTCATGTGAGAACATGACTATATGCCACAGTCAAGGTGCCAATACAATTCATCGTGGCGCGATGCACGTGCTTGCCGGCGTTTATTTCGTCGCGTCACGCCAGCGTTGCCACGCCAGGAGCCGGTCCTGCCATACACTCGCAGGCGCGCGCCGCGCCGGGTTTATGCGCGTTTCAGCGCGTGTGACGTACCTACGTCGCGAAAAGAGGGAGACGCAGTGTTGTCTGGGTAACGCATTGGCGCGAAAGGCACCATGTCGGATTTCGCGCCAGTTGCCATCCAACCGCGCCGAGGGACGCTGGTCGCACCTGGCGTCAGACTACAGAGTGCTCGGTTTTTGCCAACGCACCGTCGCTGCGCCCAGCGTACGTGCGCGTCAACGCTACATTGGAGTACATTGGGCTCTTCAAGATGCGCTCGCGCCGTTTTGCTAGCTCCACATATGCCAAGTTTAGTATTAGGTGACGTCAATGGATGACGAAATATATGACTGGTGCAAACAAGATAATCTTGCAACACATGTCATGTAAGAACATGACAACATATACCACGCTCATAGCGTGCCCGCGGCCGTTTCGAGAGCTCCACAAGTACTAAATTTGGTATTACGTGACTCGAATCGATGACGAAGGTAAACGACACATCCAAGCCTGATAATCATGATACTGAAGTCATGTACGGCATCAATTACCTCCACCTCGTAACGTTGTGTTGATTTTAAAGTGAGATATCAGCGTTTCTTATTCGTGCTTTGCATATCGTCGGTTCCCACTGTACGTGGGATCTGCCAATTTTTTAGGATTGGAATCAACAAACATAGCGAGTATGTTAATGAGCATTCTGTTGATTCACTTAGTCAGACAGTTGGTCTGCAAATAATCTTCTTTTTTCCACTTGGGCGAAGATCTTACATTCATAAGTTTCTCTTTCTATGAAAACGTGAGAAAAAACTTAAAAGTGACTCTGGTGCGTGCACATATGCACACACAGACGTAGAAAATAAAGTGATATCATCACGTGGCTACGATGTCTCGCATTCAATTTCACCGCACTCACGGTGTATCCAATCATAGCCACGTTGTCACTATGATGCGAGCGCCCAGAGAAAAAAGAGAAAAAATGAGAACACGATACAGACAGATAGATTTTTTTTCGCGTACCCTCTGTCCTTCAAGAATGTACAAAGCTTAGCACCTACAAACTGAACCCTCATTCCTGATGAAGGCCACACTCTGGCTAAAACATCGAAATAAACCCGCGTTGTGACTGCCCACGGAGGATCTACTTGACTACTTGCAACGCTACGGCCACTGCAACACCATGCCTGGCTATATATATATATATATATATATATATATATATATATATATATATATATATATATATATATATATATATATATATATATATATATATATATATATATATATATATATATATATATATATATATATATATATATATATATATATATATTTATATATATATATATATATATATATATATATATACAAGGTAGAATGTAATGTATCGTTGTTGTCTTTGTACGCTTGTGGCCACTGTGGCACTTCAATTGCGTGCGTATGTAAAGGAAAATAATCACCTGTTTGATATTGACGCTGCCAGTGACCTTCGTCCAACCAAAACAGACCTCAACAGCTGATTGTGAAACTGCCAACACAATAGCTGCCAACATTAAACGAAGCATGTCAAGGCGCACTGCTAGCCGAATGTACCATTGAGCTTGTCAATTTCAAACGATAGCAGCCCCATTTATAGAGCGACAGAGTCCAAATCGAAATTTAAAGAACGGCGTACAATAAGATGCCACCTCCAATACAGCCTTCTTTTTGAACTACACATATGTGGGTCAGCAACCTGCTTCTTTAAAGACACGGCTTGGACTTTCGACTAATTCATGACCATAATGTGTGCTTTTTAACTCTCTTCACAGTAACATTTCTTACTGAAATCAAGCAGAAAGCTTTAGGAAGAAGACAGAATCGACAAGGAGTGAATGTTATTTGGAGAATCTGATGAGACCATCATGTGCGTCACAGAATCAGTAACTTCATAGCACAAGAACATAAGCGCTGTAACACTATGTCTAGGTTAGCGTGCACTGATTTAATGGGCAGCGTCAAATCTTACAATATTATTTTTACGTCCATGTGAATGTCTTTTATGACATAATTTACGATGACACAGAACTCCTAAATTTAGTGGATGTTAGAATGTCACATTATTCCAATGCACTGCAAAAAAGAAAAAAATGCTCTGCTCTAGTGTTGGTTTTCGGTTTTAATGTTAATTGGTGCGATTTGGAACCAAACAAGAGCGTTCCGTAACGGTCTGCTTTTGCGCCAACAAAATTTGGAAGGAGGCCGAGTTGAAATAGACAGAATCACCTGCTTCTCTGTTATGGTACAGACCAAGGGGGACACATAACCATGAAGCAATGAAAAATCCTTGGAACATGTTGTCTTAGTAGTCCCACTTGTATGCTCTAGTTTGCGCATTCGTCCTCTCCGCCTCTTGCGTTTTGTTGCGGGAGATTGTACGAAGCTTACACAAGCCCCCGCTAACGTGTGACGTTGCTTCCTTGAAGACTAGACTGCTTGTCGAAACGTTGACTTTAGCAGTCCCCCGTTTTCGAAGAATTATTTATCTAGTTCTAGGTGAAAGAGAAGGTTAGTGAAATTTAATAAGTTTCCATTTACCCAACTTCGCAATTTAAAACTGTTGCCGCCGCAGCGCCTAAGTGGTTATGGTGCAGGACTGCTGACCGAAACAACACAGGTTTCATTAGGGTCTTGATGGTCGCGTTTCTATGAAGACTAAATGCGACAAACCTGTTTGTGCACTGTGCGATGCTAGCGTGAATGTAATGAACCCTAGGTGCTCAATCATGTTTGGTGTCTACGGTGTCTACTACGCTGTGCGTTATAACTGGAATGACCTTCGAACACAAAAATCTATAAGTCAACCAACCAGAAGAACGAGAGTAAATGAACAAAGGGAAGGAAGTACCAAACGCACCAGCGTGACCTCCAAAGCCGCACGTCAGCAAGTGTATTTTGGGAAATGTGAGACACCTGTTTGAATAAAATGAACTTCCGCACCAAGAACGACGTTCATCAGTGTGGTTAGTACAAAAATAGCCTTTTGGCAAAAATGTAGTGTCTCTGTCGCCATTTAATCAAGGCTGCAGACTGTGCTCTCTGCTTTGAGTGGTGCATATATCTGTAGACCTCGGTCAGTGTCCATAGAAACGCGCTTCTCGCTCTATCTCTCTTGTCGATCAAACTACCTCTGCCTGAGGAAATGTCGAATTGTCTCAGAATGAAACTCATCACATTAAACTGAACATTCGGAATAATGCGTGCTTTCACTATGAGCAGAGTAACCTTTACGGTGGAGTGTATGCTTATGTTACACTCAGAAATATCGTATTTTTTGTGTTCCTGGTATAACAAAAAAAGCTGCATGTCTCGTTTTTGTTAGTATTATCAGGGCTCTTCTAGAGTTCTGCAACTTCTAAGGGAGAGACAAATTTCTGTATACCTTTAAGATGTACGTGTGCTCATTTGGCTCTTCGTCTCAATTATGAATTGATTGATGCCAAGTCATGGCTTACTTTTGTTTGCCACAGACAAAAATAACAAAAAATAGTCTTCAAATTGTTCTGTTTTGGAATGTGATTTATGACAGCAATCAAGTCTTCCTTCACAAGAGCAATTACGTAATCGCTATGTGGATATCAATTACATTGTCAGAACTTTCTCAGCAAATTCGTACTGTTATTATCAACGTAAGCCTCGCACGTCCTACAGTATCTTTCAAGAGAACGCATAATTATATTAAAACGAACCACCAGAATTGTCGCTTGTGGTTGGTGCTGGTATATATATATATATATATATATATATATATATATATATATATATATATATATATATATATATATATATATATATATATGTATATATATATATATATATATATATTAATAAGAAGTATCACTACCAGGAAAAACAAGGGAAGCGCGGGTAGAGAATGAAGACGACGTTGCCTCCACTGCGATCCCTTTGAGTGGGTACGAGCCATGGCGGTGGAGATCGTCATCATTATATGGTGATCACGGACTCAGGGCCCATTAAAACCCCCATTAGGTTACCTTGCCTTGTGTAACAATTCGGTGGAAGGTGCTGGGTAGTACGAACCCAAAGACGGGAGCTTCACTACCAGGACTTAGTCGCAGCCGCCGCCTCGCCGGAGTTCCACCTTCGCCGATCGTAATGGCCCAAGAGCAGCCATCCAACGCTTCAAGGCCTACTCCGATGGGCTTCGTGCCGAAATACAGAGTGCCGCCAAACTTCGGCCGAACCTCAGGAGAAGACGTCCACGTGTGGCTCAATGACTACAAGCGGGTGAGCAGAAGCAATGGCTGGGACTCGAACGAACAGCTCAATCATGTCGTATTCTCGTTAACTGACACCGCCCTCATGTGGTACGAGAACCACGAGGACATGTTCACGACTTGGGAACGTTTTGTTGAAGAAGTGCAGAAGTGTTTCGGTGATTCGGATGCAAAGAAGAAACGCGCGGAGCAGACAGTCTCAGAGGGCACAGCTTCCAGGAGAAACATGTACGATATACATTGAAGAAAAATTGAAGCTGTGCAAAATAGTGAATGGGAGGATGTCAGAAGAAGACAAGGTTGGACACGTTCTCAAGGGTATAGCCGAAGACGTGTACAATTTCTCAATTGGGAAAGACTGCTTGAACTCCGTGTCCGACGTGATGAAGCACTGTCGCACCCTTGAATCCCTCAAAATGGGACGAATTTCTCCGAAATTCGGCCGCCTGTCCAACGTCCCCACTGTGGCTAGTGTTGAAACAGTGCCGCCTAACGACCTTGCTTTGACCATACGGCAGATCGTCACAGAAGAGCTGCTTCGATGTCAGCAGACCTATCATCGCCCCAGCGATTTTCAGGATGTGTACGTAAACGAACCAGAACGTGTGTGGACTCCTGTTTCTCTTCCACCATGGCAACCATCGATCAACGCAGCAGACGCTTATGAATATCAAGGCACACGGCAGGCTGGATTCTCCCGTCATCCAACTCCCAACTACGAACGAAGTTTTCGCCCGCCTGTTTACCCAACATCGCCTGCCTACAGTGCCCCTGAAGGGCGGCACCACTATCTCATGCCTTCCGAGAGGAGTCATTACTCTGAGCAGCCACGTGCCCCTCGACCAATTCCGGTATGCTACAACTGTGGCGTCCCGGGTCATATTGCACGTTTTCGTGACCACCGCCCATATCAGCGACAGTCTTGGCACGTGTATCACCAACATTTCGACCATCCGCACTCCACGTCACGGAAACCACGTGCACCTACCGGGTCCCGCTACCCCTCGCCGGCCTCTGATCGAAGTTTGACGCCACCACCACCTCCCCGTGCTCCACGATCACCGTCGCCACGGCGACGCGCGCGTACACCGCCGCAGGAAAGCTAGTCGGCGCGGCCAGTGGGGGGGAAGCCACAAGATCACAGGTGCTATCTACAGATATACCCCGTCAGCGTTTATGCTGAACAACAAAGTTCGTGTAGTTGTCGACGGAGTGGCTACTATGGTACTTGTGGATACAGGCGCGACAGTCTTGGTGATGAGTGTAAATTTTAAGAACCTGGTAGGACCAAAAGTGATATTTTGCCTGAACCGTGGGGTGACATTTCGTGGTTTATGTGGTGACGTGTTGTGTCCGGGGGGATATTGTACTGTGGACGCCTCGCTGTGTGGCAAGGTGTTTTGCACAGAGTTTGCGGTTATTCCGTGGTTTACACATGACGTTATCTTGGCTATTGACTTCTTGTGTGAGTGTGGGGCAACTCTAAACTGCAGAAGTGGGCATCTTTCTATACGCGGTACTTTCCCTACGGCGCTCTTGGAAAATTCCTGTCCGGAGGAATGCATCTTTTTCATCTGCGTGGATACAGTCATTCCTGCATTTTCTGCTGTGTGTGTTCCCATGACATGTTCCTGTAACAACTGTGGCACGTTTGACGCCAAGCTCGAACCGATTCCCTCGGCATGCCTGAAAAAGAACATTCTCATTCCCCATTGTATAGTGTCAGTCGTTGATGGACGGGCAGGTGTGTGGACAATGAACAGTTCCATGGAGCCTGCAATTCGGCCAGGTGGCATGAAACTTGCAGTATTTAGACCCGACTCATGCACGACGCTGGTTGCGCTTGTTGATGCTGCAAGCCAAAATGAACATCTAGGCTTAGAAGGTTCAGAAGATGTCCAATTGCTACAAATGGTCAGCAAGTCACTTGACCAAAGCGAACGTCATACACTGCTCGACGTTCTGTCTAAGCACACGAAAGTGTTTGATTTTTCTAAATACAGCCAAAGGCCCTTAATCCCAGCGTTCCGGATACGTCATCAGATCCACACCGCGTCGGCGCATCCCATTAGGCAGAAACCTTACCGAGTGGCACAATCGGAGCGCAAGATCATCAACGAGCAAGTCCAAGAGATGCTGGAAAAGGGAATAATACAGGAATCGGCAAGCCCGTGGGCTGCTCCCGTCATTCTAGTGAGGAAGAAGGATGGTACGTGGAGATTTTGCGTTGACTACCGCCGACTCAATTCTGTTACCAATAAAGACGTCTATACACTGCCGCGCACCGATGACTCTCTAGACTGCCTGTATTCCGCGTTCTACTTTTCATCGGTCGACCTGAGATCAGGTTACTGGCTGATTCTAATGCACGCAGCTGACAAAGAAAAGACGGCATTCGTTACGACCGACAGAATTTACGAGTTCAAAGTTATGCCATTCGGATTATGTAATGCTCCTGCGACATTCGAAAGATTTATGGGCTCCATATTGCGTGGTTTAAATTGGCATACATGCATGTGTTACCTTGATGATGTCGTAATTTTGGGCGTACGTTTGAGGAGCACAACACTCGCCTAGGGCTCGTGCTCAGCTGCATTGAAAAAGCTGGCCTTGTATTGAATTCAAAAAAGTGCCACTTTGACGAGCGACAGACATTGGTGTTAGGTGTTAGGACATCTCGTCGACAAAGATGTCATTAGACCCGACCCACAAAAGACAGCGGCCGTTGAATCGTTCGAGCGTCCTAAATCTGTCAAACAACTGCGTAGCTTCATCGGGCTCTTCTCGTATTTCGCCGGTTCGTACCCAAGATTGCGGATGTCGTTCACCACCTGACGAGCTTTCTACGCAAGAACAGCCCGTTTCAGTGGACAGTTCCATACACACACACACACACACACACGCATATATATATATATATATATATATATATATATATATATATATATATATATATATATATATATATATATATATATATATATATATATATATATATATATATACATAGTTAAAACTCATAAATTCTTGGGAGTAACTTTAGACTGGAGGCTAATATGGTCGCCTCATGTCCAGTCCCTTGAACAAAAGGTGAATCAGGCCATTCGAATGCTCCGGCATCCCTGCGGGGCCAAATGGGGTGGTACTACAGAGTCGTTATTGGTCCCACATGTTGCCTGGATACGCCCCATCGTAACTTCCTGCCTCTGCTGCACGGACTTCCAGCCTCCACCGAAAGGAGACTTCACGTGTTATTGGCAAGGAGCTTGAGGGTATTTCTGGGTTTACAACGGTCAACTTCCAGTGCTTTAGTGTATGCGGAGGCTCGAGAGCCACCTTTGGCAGTACTCCGAACTATAGAAACATCTCGAAGTTTATTTAGACTTTTCACGCAACTTGAAAGTCATTTTTTATCTGGTGCACTAACACAAAGAACGGCAACGAGACTACAGGATACTATATCATCATTTCAAGCAGTAGTACCAGAATTTAAACAATGGAAACCTTCAAAACCACCTTGGACGCTGCCACTTCTCAACGTTATCCGTGAAATAGACGGCATAGAGAAGAAAGCAGACATGGCACCTCTAGTAGTGGCACAGTTGGTACTTCATCTGCTTCAGGTAATGCATAATGAAACAACGACAATATATACAGACGGATCATGCACTGAAGAAGCGTCAGCCTGTGTGGTCTTTATACCCGACATTCAGGAAAAGAAGATGTACAAATTATCGCACAAATCTTCATCAACGACAGCAGAATTGGTGGCTATCTTTGAAGCATCTAAGCTTATCTGCGAGAATCTTGAGCCACGAAAATGGGTGATATGCACTGATAGCAAACCTGCTCTTCAGCTAATCAGAAATGTGAGATCACCTTACAAAAATGGTGAAATAGCACAATGTATTGCAGAAACTGTGGAATATGCCTCATCGCAGGGTCGCAGCATCGTATTCCATTGGATACCCAGCCACATTGGAATAAAGGGAAATGAAGAGGCTGACAGCCTCGCGAAGAAAGCATTGAAGGAAAGACGGGATTGCGCAATCCCTATGTCTGGAGCGGATATTCAACATTTTATATCGCAAGGAGCCAACCATTGTTCGATGGAGAAGTGGTTTGAGAGCCCTAAATCAAAGGAAACGGTGCTTTATGAAGTTGATCCACACAGAAAAGTTTCCATAGCTAAAGACCTCCCACGACACCTAGAGACATTAATCCACCGACTTCGATTGGAAGTAGCATACATAAACAGCTTCCTGAAAAAGATACATCGATCCAACTCACTGGAATGACATTGTGGTCATGCAGAAGAAAATGTTTGTTATATTCTTTTGAAGTGCGTTAAATACGCGAATGAAAGAGAAAAATAAAGAACAAATTAGCAAGTTTGGACAGGCGGCCCCTGACAATAACGAAACTACTTGGACCATGGCCTGAGATGCACCTCCAAAAATAGGCAATAATCTTCCTGACAGACTTTTCAGTGGAGACCGGACTGGGCAAGCGCCTATGACCGACAGCCAGAGATGGGTATATATAAAATGTGGTCATGTATATACTGACAGCAGAATAGTAAGGTCTGCGTGTAAATAGTTTATGACTGTGTGAACTGCGCTAAGATAACTGTGTATTGGCATGATGTTTAAACTGGTTTCAGTGTGCTATTATGTTTTTTTTTCCGTTCTGTATTATCGTTCTTCTGTATTTGGTGTTCTGTATTCTGTATTTGGCGTTCTGTATTATTAGTTTATTTTTCGCAGCAGAACTTTGTGATATGGAGTAGCCGAGGCAATAGGCCCCTCAACCACTCCACAGCAAAACAGTTAAAACAGAACAGATATATATATATATATATATATATATATATATATATATATATATATATATATATATATATATATATATATATATATATATATATATATATATATATATATATATATACATGAATTCTAGGATTCCATTTCCGATTAAGGTGGAAATGTAGTCGGCCCGTCTGCTCAGATTTGGGTGCACGTTGAAGAACCCCAAAAATTTCCGGAGACCTCCATTATGGCGTCTCTCATAATCATATAGTTGTTTTGGGGCGTTGATTCCCACATATCTATCAAATCATCAATCAATCATTGTTTTTTTGTTAGCTTATCCGCTTCATCTGGTTACCAATATATGAATGTTTACAATGAATCATATGTCAATCATGCGCTTCTACGTGACTTCGAAAGCTAACGGATAAGTACTAGAAGGGACAGGGCGTAGATAAAAAAAATTGGCAGATCCTACGTACAGTGAGAATCGATGATATGCGAATCACGAGTAAAAAATGTTGACATGTCACTTTAAAATCAGCAAAACGTTACAAGGTGTAAGTAAATGATGCCGTACATGACTTCCGTGTCACGATTTTCATGTTTGGATGTGTTGTCTACCTTCGTCATCTGTTCACGTCGCAAGATACCAAATTTAGTATATGTGGAGCTAGCGAGACGGCCTCGAGCACGCTATGAACGTGGTTTGTTGTCATGTTCCCACGTGACACGCGTGTCAGCATTATCATGTCTGCACCAGTCACATACCTTCGTCATCCATTAACGTCACGTAACACAGAATTTGGAATATGTGGAACTAGCAAAACGGTGGCGAGGGCATCATGAAGGGCCCAATATACTCCAATGTAGCGTTGACGTGCGCGCACGCTGGGCGCAGCGACACTGCGTTAGCAAAACCCGAGCACTCTATAGTCTGACGCCAGGCGCGACGAATGTCTGTAGGCGCGATCGGACGGCAACCAGCGTGAAATGCTACATGCTGCATTTAGTGCCGATACGTTACCAAGACAACACTGCGTCTCCCTCTTTTCGTTATGGAGGAACGCTGGACGCGCTGAAACGCGCATGCGTCAAAGCAACGCAGCGTGGCATGCGCCTGCGAGTATATGGTAGGACCGGTGCCTCGTGTTGCAACACCGGCGTGATGCGTCCAAATGAAAGCCGGCGAGCACGCGCACCGCGTCTCATCGAAATGTATTGGCGTCTTGACTGTAGAATGTGGTCATGTTCTCACATGACATGCATCTCATGATTATTATGTTTGCACCAGTCACATACCTTCGCCATCCATTGGCGTCACGTAATACAAAAATTGGCATATGGGAAGCTAGCGAAATGGCCGCGAGCGCATCATCAGTGTGACATGTAGTCTTGCTGTTACATGACATGCATGTCGTGATTTTCATGTTTAAATGTGTCATTTACCTATGTTGTCCGTTCGTGTCGCGTAGTACCGAGTTTGGTACTTGTGAAGCTAGCGAAACGGCTGCAAGCGCATCATGAGCGTAGCATTGGTCATGTTGTTACATGACACGCATGTCATGCTTATCATGTTTGCACCAGTATCGTACCTTTGTCATCCATACACGTCCCGTAATACCAAACTGGGTAGAAGTGAAGCTAGCGAAACGGCCGCGAGCGCATCATGAGCGTAGCATTAGTCATGTTGTTACATGACATGCATGTCATGCTTATCATGCTTGCATCAGTATCGTACCTTCATCCATGCACGTCCCATAATACCGAATTTGGTATAAGTGAAGCTAGTGAAACGGCCATCAGCGCATCATGAGCGTGGCATGTAGTCATGTTGTTACATGACACGCATCTCTTGATTATCATGGTCGCACCAGTCACATAGCTTCGACACCTATTCACGTACTGTAATGCCAAATTTAGTATATGTGACGTTTGCGAAACAGCCGTGAGCGCATCATGAGCGTGGCATGTAGTCATGTTGTTACATGACACGCATGTCATCATTTGCATGTTAGGTGTGTCGCTTGTGTTCGCCTTGCAATCATGCCATACGATACCAGTTTTGCAACATGCCATGTGAACGAAACAACCACAAGAGCTACAGGATCATTAAATATAAATCTTGACATTCATGACATACATGTTATGATGTTCATGTGATGACCAGTCAGATATGTTTTTCATACAGTCATGTTATGCCATACCAAGTTTGTTATCGATACAATTATCGAAACGGCCAGGAGAGCTAAAAGTCGTAGGCGGCTAGATAGATAGATAGATAGATAGATAGATAGATAGATAGATAGATAGATAGATAGATAGATAGATAGATAGACAGACAGACAGACAGACAGATAGATAGATAGATAGATAGATAGATAGATAGATAGATAGATAAATAGATACGCTCGAAGTCACCGAAGTTCGCTAAGAAATGCCTCGCATTTAAAACAGGTGTTGTGTATGATAGAAAAATGGCTGATACCCGAAAGAGTCCGATCACTCATTCCCTTCATTGCTTTCACTCAAGAAGCTGGCTATTGCAGTTGCCAAGCTAGCGCTTGCGGATATAAAGGCTGCCCAGGTTCATCTATAAAGCTTACGCATGAAACCGTGTGAGTGTTGCTCCATTGGAAGAGCGCTTTTTGGCACTGGAGTGACTCCAGTACTCAAATGTCTTGATTTTAGGCTCCCTTATTTGTCCTAAACTTATGTGTTTTGTTATCAACTCCAAGCGATGCAGTTTTGTGGTGTTTCTCCAATACCACCACTGTTTTCTGTTGTAGCTATGTAATAAATTGCGAATAAAAATAGAAAATAAATTAAAAATAAAAATGTATAAGAAATAAATTTAAACCTTATTTTGCACGAGTCAAAGAGTGCTGCGCTACACAGCCACGCAAGTACTTCAAATTTAATAGAAAGTATAAACTATACAAGCCGTAAGCTCACAGACAATGGTGCCAATGATGTATGTGTGTTAGTTCTCATCAATATTGTATGTAGCAAAAGAAAAAAATGCCCATGAATTTACACCTTCCTGCTCTGCAGGCACTAGATGGAGAGAAAGCGGGTTAATAGACGTCGCGTTTTTAGGCGGAAATCAAATCAGGTGTTATACATAGTACGGTGCGTAACAAATGAATGGTCTTAAGCTTCGCACCCATTGAAAAGCACTAAACTACTATTTAAGCACAGGCAAGGACCCAAGAAGCCAGTTGCAATGGGCCCAAGTGATAACTTTTATGTGAATGTGAAAGGTGAGCTTAAAAAATGTGCCGCATTTGTAGCAGCCTGTGCCACTTGTAAAGTGAACTTGAAGAATCTGCTACCTGTGTGGCAACTGGTGCCCCCTAGAAGAGCTTCATAAGAAATACTGCTCACAAAATACAGAAAAAAAACGTCTTCAATGGCTGTTATATCTCGCTTTATACACAAAAAGTGGACCGTAGATAGTACCATTTTGTAGGTGGTTAAAGGTGTATGAACTTGACTAAAGAAATTAAAAATTATAAACCGTCTCCACGAAGGCAACCATGATTAGATGCGGTGCAGCAGTGGTACGCACACCGCTGACCTGGCTCACATGGGCTTCGACGCGGGTGCTGGAAGAACGGTTTAATGTGAAAGTCAGTGTAGCTTTTAGCCAAGTAAACGTTTTTTTGAAACGCAAAAACTAGGGAGGTGAGTTGGGTTCCCCATATAAGTTTCATCGCAGATAAATGAGCTGAAGAAGTGTCGCCACTCGACGTGCAGTTGAACACTGCGAGCGGTGGAGAGGGTGAAACGAGAAACAAATGTGTTGCACGGGCAGAGGAGCAGCTCCACCTAGATGTGCTGGGAGCAACCGTCTGCTGTGGCGGGTCAGAAAGAGACAGACGTCAATGCGCACCAGTGACTTGATCCACTTGGCGTCGTTCCAACAAGTGCGGTGAGGGGAGCGCGGTGTGGGGCGTGGGCACGGAGACACGAACGGACAACGTTACACAGACCAAAGAGCTTCTTCACATTTAAAAGGCAATCTGGAATATTTATTGCAATCTAGAGCATTTTCAGAGCTCAATCTAGAGATAGAACGTTGCCGACGGGTGGCATAACTACTACTGTATTCACCTCTTCCCACCCGCCTTTCTTTTATCACGTGCTGAATTATTCTCGGCTAAGTACACGTGGTGCTTGCTAGCTATAGTGTGTTAATATATAATTTTGTGTTTACTGCTTTCTTTTGTCAAGTCATAATGCCAAGAAAACATCAACGGAGCGCGGTAGGGCTGTTAACGGAAGATTCGAAAACGACGACTGCGATAAGGGATAAAGATTTCAGTACTGAACGCCAGTAACGGAAACACTTTAGATATGACCTGCTGCATGTCCAGCTTACTAATGTGCCAACTATTCATGCCGCCAATAACGCGTCCAAAGCGTCTAAAGCTGTACGTATGCTGTCTTCCAGAGTTTATAAATGCTTTGTTTGTTCTAATAGTTCTTCTCTATATTAATAAACAATAATGAGTATGCGGGTACACTAGAGCATAATAAAACTTTTTTGTTACTCAAATTTTAATAAAAAAACATCATTTTCTCGAATACACTGATTGGGTGAAAGAAATGGGTGCAGTCTGTGTAGACGTGATTTTTCTAACGTTTATGAAAGTTAATATAGCTAGACACGTTTGGCATGGGAACCTTTCGTTCAAATTCTCTCAAAACTTTACTTCAATGTATTGGAATATAATTTTATTATTGGCCGAAAAACAACCTGTTTGTTTATTTGATGAAATTCAGGACTTACCACTGTATGAAAATGGATGGGCTCTTCATAAGAACAAAAAATAACACATAAAGAAATTCATAATGAACTAAGTTGTTTCACTGTGTCCGCCACTACGGAACAGTGACTCGGAGGTTACAAGTGCGATCTTGGTTGTGGCGGTCACATTCTGATGTAAGCGAAATGGTAAAGATCCGTGTACTGACCAATGTCAGTGCACGCGAACGAACTCCAGATGATCCAGAGTTCCGGAGCCCTCCACTACGTAGTTTCTGATAATAGTACAATTATATTTTGGTCTCGGTGCGTAAAGCCTCTGGCATTATTCGACGCGAACATAGCGTTTCATAAAATAATACCTAGAGGGAGGTCTGGCGCTAGTGTAACGCGGGCTCTTTCAGTGGCGCTTGTACCCCCATGAGAATTTTGTGAAGTACAGTCTTTGGATCCGCTTCGGATGAATCACGTTCTTGATATTCGTGACGCTTCTTTACTGAGTGTAAAACGACGTGATAGTAAATTAGATTTATTTGAAACTTGCTTCAATTATTTGCACGCAAACATTATTGCAAAAAAGTTTTTGTGACCAGGTAGCAAAAGTGAAACTTGGGCAAATCCAACCATCAGGGTGTGCACCGCTCTGCCTTTGCGTTTCAGATTTGGCATCAAGATTTAATGAATTATTTTTTAGAACACTTAAAATCATGCTTTTCTTTCTCACAAGTATGCATTATCTATTTATTTAAATAAAAGTGCAGTATTAGGTGAGTAACATTTATCGTTTCGTCTTTTGCGAAGCTAGGTGCGTCTGTCTCAGTGGTGCCAGTGGTATGCCTCCAACGCACGATCTGGTTCTGTTGTGAAGTCAAGTCGGCGGAGCGCAACTGTGCTTCTACTTAGCTTCAGCATCGCTTTTCAGTCCATTTAAAATTAGCTTCGGCAGGACGCGCTCGTGAAAAACATGAACTCGAGGCGATATTTTGCACTGGCGTGAGACAATACATCTATATGCAGCGATGAGTGGACGACGCTTATTAAACTGTAAAATGCAGCTCGCAAAGCTACAACGTCACATTAAATCGGGAAAACTCTTGGTCGTCAGCCTCTTTGATTAACAAAGGCATTGCTTCAGCCTTTTTCGCCTCACTTCACTAGCCGCGCGGCGCGAAGAACAAAACTGGAGCAATAAAAAAAAGTCCGTAGACGTTTCACTAGCTAACCCTATCCAATCCGAAGCCCGTACGTCCAATAATTTCCATGGAGGTACACGATCGCAGCGCCAGATTGCTCTCTAGGTATTAATAAACGAAACTCTATGACCGCGAAGAATGCCTTGTTCGGCTCTATGTCCGGCGGCATTGGCGTCCGCACTCGCACTAGGCATGCGTATCTTCTTCCCTCTCCTACACTGCCCTTCTCGCCTCGCAACGCCGACACTATGAACGTCTGCTAAACTACGCTAGCTTCCCCACTTCTCCAGGAATTCTTTCCCACGGCGTTTACATGGCTTACACCGTCATTGCGCATGTGCGTTCTCTTCCCTTGTTTCTCCTCTTCTACGCCCGCCCATAGAGTTTCCTTAAATTAACTGCAAGGAACTCTGGCACTGTGATCGTTCAGTTAATATGGGAATGGTGGGTAGTACACAAATTTGCCTAGTCTTCATACTTGCGAGCGATGACTCGTACTTGCGGCTTCATTTAGTTCTGGTTGCGGTTTAGTTTTGAAGTAAAAAAAATTTTAATTATGTGACCCAATTCGAAATGGTAACCCTAAAAGAATAAAGTGCGGAAGCGCAATCGCTGAACATTTGTTGATTTTTGTTTTGTGAGAAAATAGCTCCAAGCCACACGAACACATATGAAGTCCGAAGAAGGCCAGAAGTAGGAAGTTTAGACAAATCTGTGTATTACCCATAATTCCTATGTTCGCTGAAGTGCCGTGCTTTGCAGCTCCCATAGACACTATAGCCAGAGTTACCGCTAGTGTATACAAGGAAACTCTATGCCCCGCCCTCTTTCGTCTTGCAATGCCGACGCAGGCAGTGTCTGCTAGCGAGTTCCTTGATTGAAAAAACTCGGTTGCTCGCGCTACACAACTGTTCATTGGCCACCCCGTATATATAGGCACAAGATCTTCACCTCCAAGGCAGTGCCGGTGGGAGATTTCTTCTGCGCGTTGTTTAACAATAAACAATCGCAGCGTGCGTGGTAATTAAAAGTAGACTGCGGGTATCTGTGTCAAATCGGAGTCTTGTGCCTCTCACTGCCCATCAGCAGCGATTGACGCATTCCAGTGGGGAACACCGGTTCATGACTGCGTGCTTTGCGCCCATGAATTATTCTGTCCTGCGCAACACGTGATGAGTGACATTATCAACGTCGCCACCAGTGTAACCCTTACGCCCACTGCTTCGCATCTACACATGGTTTCCTTTAGCGGGAGAAAGCGTATTCTTTATTATTTGCGTGGTGTTGAGTTCGAGCTCAGAATAATAAGTGCTGAAGGTACGTGTTTGCTAGCCCTTCTGAGCTATCAATATCTTCGAAAAAAAATTTAATATCAAACATGCCTTGTAGAACCATGTTTGGAGTTAGTGGTGTATTAACAATATCACTGTATAGAAAAGGAACAGAAGTGTGACAAGTGTGAATCACGGAGGGACGCCGTTCTTATTGCAACGCATTAGTGATATTGCATACTGCATGTCGCAATACAAAATGTTGTTAGAAAACTGCTTTTTTAATGAAAGAAAACACCTTTTAGGTCATATTGATTCATTTTATAAGGAGAATTTTGTGTATGATCCAATCAAAAGACTTTTTGAAAACAAGACATATATATATAGTGTAATATCTTTGCTCAAAACTGTCTATCATTTTCTTCTTCATAGACAACAACGGCTCTTTTGCATTTTTTTCTGCTTAACACCCTGTGGATGTTTTGTTAATATTCCATTTTCATGGCTTTGAAATTTGAGATTCGAAAATATAAGACTCGTTGCAATGTTTCTGAAAATAAGTGGAGGCAGATGTAGCTCTATAGTTGTTCAAGTTACAAACTATGATTTTGTCTCTATGTGAATGAAACTGTAGCTAACGCTGCGGCGTGCAAGATTAGCGCCCATGAAAAGTCGCTTGAGGACATTGTAGGGCACTGTCCACCATAACGGACTAACGACGTGGCTAGGAAACCAAGCTAAGTCAGCTGGATTCAAGACCAGTGACAGAAAAAAAAAAGATCGTGAGGCCTTGCACTGTGGCCTCGCATATCCGAAAGTCCAAAAAAAGCTTGGTTGGGCTTCTTGAAGATCACCTTGAACGAACAGCGTGAAACTGTGTTTTGTAGTTTCAAGCTGAGTACTTATTCATTACTTTTTATTTTTCTTGCTCTGTCTCTAATCATTCCTTTTTGTTATTCCCCCTTTACTCAAACCTAATGGTAGAGTATCGAACCGAGCCACAGTTTGGTTAACGTCCCTGCCTTTCCTTTACGTTTCACTATCTGACATTTTTTTTTGCGGAGATGGGGGGTGGGGAAACCAACTATACTTAATGCGTTCGTACGTTCATGTGTACGTTTGTATGTATGAAGAAAAATCTTCAGCCACCCCCTCCCCTCTAGTCTTGGCTACGCTCCTTGTGAGAGCAGTAAGCTAATGTACTGTGAGACTGCTTTTAATGGCTCTGCTCTTATATTATCTACAACTACCATAGAATGATTACGTCAATTCATAATAAATTTTCACTTGGGATTCGTGTCAAAAAGCGTCCCGATGCAATTTCATACATCCCACGCGTGATGTATCCCAGTAACGTAGCAATGGTGCTGCCACGTAAAAGCCAATGCCGCGGTCGATACTGTGTGATCATGACAATACTTGAGCCGAGTGTACCCAAGAAAGCTTTGTTGTGAGCGGATTGAGACAATTGTTGATGCACCAGACGTATTGACTGCTGTCTAGTGCTAATAGATGTATTGTTAAATGCTGAATGATTTCTAGAAGGTCGCTGAAGGTTGTTATTGCTTGTGAGAGAAGAAAGATATGCCAATAAACAAGATGCTTGAGTTCGGCGACAATCTTCATTTTCGCGATGCGACGTATGATAATGCTTTCTCTCTATGAGCTTACCGTGTGTACTGCCCACTACCCACTGTTTTTTCCTGACGGATCTAACAAGGCGCTGCCTTTTCGGGCATATGGCTGCCATTACTATCAACAAATTGTGAGTACCAATAGGTGCTCGAACAAAACTTGACTGAAACAAAGATATTTCAATACTGTAATGAATAATGGTTTTGCTTACATTACAATTTAACGTACATTGGGAAATAAAAATTATGCCGTTGCGACCTGAGGTGCATAATCTTAAATTGTAATAAATGTGGGAGCACAAGCTATCGACTTTTGCCAACACAAGTCAAAGACGCTTTGAAGTTACCTAACCGGATACCATAAGGGCAATATAATCTGACGATGTAAAATTAACATTCGAGAGGGCAACATCAGCATAAATTATCAACGCACCAATTTCGCTTTGTGACCTTAAGAAACGGCGCATGCATCAGGAGAGTGGTATTTGTTGTAGTATACGTCAAACACTGTACGAAAATGAAGGAAGTTTTGTCGGCTTTAATATCACAAAAACAAACGTGTTTTGAACTTTCATATAAAACAAAGTATATAGAAACAGCTGCAAAAGTTGAACGTTTTTTTTCTTGAAGTAGCAAATGTCACCCAAACTTGCACTATATTCGTGAATAGGCGTAGTTTCTCAAAAAATGTTTGGCGAGAAGTTTTATAGAAACAAGTGTAAGATACGGTTTCTGATCAGAGGAGATGCTTTGGCATCAAAAGATGCTGCATGGGCGGTTTCGCGTTAGCTTGGCTATTAGTTTTGTGTATAACAAATTTCTACAATACGCAGTCTTTGGGCCGCATCAAGCGTGGAAGTTTCGGCATCGGCCAGAGCCACGCAACAGTGTCTTCCTCCGATATTTCTGAATGTTCCCAATAAGTACGTTCGTAACTGTTCAACTTTGCTAAATAGTACGCAAGTAATTTTTGTGGCCTATTGAATTAAATCACTCTTCGTTTGGGTAGCCTTCGGAAACTCCACTGATCCCATGCATTTTTTTTGTGGGAGACACCGTCGTATTTAAAATATACCCATGGAACAAGAACCTTCTATATGAAAGGAGACGTCCAGAATTCAATCATTTTTATGTGTGTCGGTGTTTTTATTAACTATCATTCTCCCGGCTCATTGTATCACGTGACGTGAATAGACAACGAAGCTAAACGAAACGTCGAAACAAATTTAACGATGTCGAGAAATTAAGATATTGCTGGAATAAACAGTGGTGTGTATCTCGCAAGTAAGCAATTACTCATACCAGATGACACTTTTCAGTTTATTTATTTACCCACAGCGCCATTAGGCATTACAGCGGGGGAGCGTTTAAAAAAAGTAGAATACGAAAATGATACATTGTCAGCCAAACAAATACAGTCACCCCTATCACAATCCGCAAAAGAAATACCTATATAAATGAAAAATGCAACACACTCAATAAACACGAAAAACAATTATTCTAACAGAGAATAAAACGAATCATTTTTCATGGTACAGGCAATGCTTGAAGGCAGTTCGTTCCGTTCTGTGATTGTGTTGGTAAAAAAAATCATTTTGAAATACGTGAGCCTTGCATGTGATTTCTATTATCTTGAACCTATGATAAACGTGGTCGGAGACATAGTACAGTGCAAGTAAAAGCTCCCTTTGTCAATTCCGACATGACAATGATAAATAGCATAAAAAACTTCATCAAGAACTCCACAACTAAATTATTACTTAAACAATGCTCTGCTCAAGGCGTCACTGTTTTGCATTTTGCATAATAAAATAGAAACAATCGATCATTTTTTCTCATTCGGTCGTCCTTGTTCTTATCAGAGAAAAAGAGTTTTAGAAGCTCCATTGCAGAAGCTAGAAATAGAAGTAAAATTTGCAGTACTTTTATCACTTAGTGAAACTTCATTGGTTACTGCCGCAGTGATGTTCTCTCTACTTTGACTAAATCTGGGCAACGAGAAGATTACCATGCTGGTCGATGCTAACCTTTTCAGATCCTTAGTTCATATTTCATAGTTATGTCTATCAGGAACAAGAGATAGTTAGACCGCTTGCTCAGTAACCATATGAGTTAATTCGAAGTTTTATCGGTAAACAATTTTTTCCAATTGGTTTTATCTTTCTTTAAGTATCCTGCCGCCCAGTTCCTGGCCCATCCTCTTTTGTGGGTGAGCGCCATCTATCTCAGGTCTTTATTATTATCATCATGACACTCATGATACGCGTGTCGTGCAAAACATGGCTACAGGCCACGCTCATAGCACTCTCGTGGCCGTTTCGCCCACTCCACATATACCAAACTAGGTGTCGCGTGACGTGAGTAGACGACAAAGATAAATGACACGCCCAAACATAATAATCATGACATGCGTGTCAAACATGGCTACATGCTTTGCTGATGGCGTACCCGCTACCGTTTCGCTAGCTTCACATATACCAAATTTGGTCTTGATGGAAGTGAATAGATGAAGGTAAATCTGGCAGAGATGGCAGAGATGCGTGGCAGCCTCTGCCATTGAGAGATTATGAAGGTAAATCAATGTTTTTACCCGCATTTGAGCGAGAACTTTTAAGGCCCCTTTACAGCCACGCATCATATCATTGTTCATATATCTAGTCTATGAAATGGCGCTTTTTGGCCATCAATTGGCCATTGCGCCATAAAATACCACTCATCATCAATTACAACTTGCGCAATTACAAATGAAACACAGTTTCATATCTCCATCTCCAGGGGTGTCATGACATTTATGAGCCCGCGTTTTCATTTGTCTTTCTTCATCTGCTTTCCCCTTAATTTCATAATTACGCGTGTTTTGATAAGGGCACGCAGTGAAATTTTATTGCTAGTTTTGTTCTTGAAAGCAGGGTGTAGTGCTTACGGATTGAAACGGAAAAACTTAGAAATAGCCCATAATTTTATTTCCACCATCTACAGTTCAAGTGATATAAGTGTAACTTCGACTGGAATCCATACATCACAGCTAACATTATCGTTACAGATGTCGCAACATCGCGTGGTTATTTTGAGGAGCTGCACATACCCGCATACATAGTTATACAAAACAATGTGATGTCACGTTTTAATCTGTGAGCAATGAAGATAACTTCACGCAAGCCCACAAATAAACTCATGTGATACATTAGGGCTTGCTACTGTGTAAAAAAAAGACTGGGGGACCATAAACTCCGTTTTTCAGAATTGAACGCGATAGCAATGTCTTGTTCCTTGTGTGTAATTCAACCACAAAGTGTGTACTCTGTATTGTATGATGCTACTTGAACAATTTCAATTATGAAATAGTACTATGTAATTTTTAATGTAGAAAGTGTCTTGTCTCAATGAAGGTTTAGCACATAGCTGCATTTCGTGTAAAAAAGATAGCATAAATTAAACCATGAGCAATGGTACGTTACCTTAACTGAGTTGCCCGAAAAGGTTTAAATACAAAAGAAAGACACCTGGACATAGCGCACTTTATCAACTGAACGTTTATTGGAGAAAACAGACATATATTTGCGGTTATGAGAACTGTGGTGAAAAAAATGATTGAATCAGCAGACAGATTATATTGATGAAGCGCTTCCAGAAAAGCTACCTCAACTGCAAGCAACATAACTGAGAATTGCGCGACACATGAATTACCAGCTCTGTGGATGAGATACGCCTCTTCAATTTCCCGCCCTACTTTGTTCCTGATTCTAAATTTAACTACCATATCATCAAACAAGGGCATGCAGCCGCACTCTCTACAATGCAATGATAAGTTAGAGGATGGTTGTTTCTATAGAGAAGGTTTGTGGTCCACAATCATGCTACTGAATACAGAATAACACTTCCCATACGACAGCGGAGTACTGTACACCGTAGGATGTCCGCACGGTGAAAGAAAATGATTAGATGTCTCCTGATTTATGGATTTTCTTTAACCTCACGCGGTCTCGTAAGCATATATATATGCCTGTGTTCTCCAATAAAGCTTCGATTGTTAGTGTGCGCTGTGTCCAGGTGTCTTCCTTTTGTACTTCAATTTTTTGAGCCACTCAGTTAAGATAAATTACCAACTCGGCCAGCAGACCGTGCTTCTCAATCTTATGTGCGTAAAATGTTTTAGAGCTTTCTATGCACCCACTACGCAGCCTTGAGGGGAACATACGCGCAGTAACGTGTGTGCCTTTTGTAACGGTTGGCTGTATTTAAAACGTGAAGTCGCGTTAGCAAGAACGTGTTGTGATGCCCAATGGCAGTACACGCTTGTATCATGCAATATTACAGCGATATTACATGTGCTGTAAAACCCGTATACAAGATGCGTGTGTTTGTTAAGCACGGCAGTTAGTTTTCTTGCATTTCCACCCGGAATAAGTTATTCATACTCCATCGCTAAGCAGACGCATAGCTGTGAGGTAGAGCACTTGTTTGCCGTGCAAATGGCCTGCATGATATGGATCATCACTCAGACTCGACAACTTATAATATTTGTTTTGTTTGTATTTTTCTCAATTTTCGCTAATGGAGAAAAAGATTTTCCTCTCAGAGCGACCAACGCCTACGCTGGAATTCCCGCTGAACGAGCTCTTTACTGCTGTTGCGTTAATGACGCATTATTGGCAGAAGGGAAAGTGGGTTACATTCAGAAAAGACAATTTCAGTGTCCTGTTGGCAAGAAATATCGCTAAAAGCCTCCATTCCCACGCGTAAAGAGACCTATAGACACCAGTTTTAGCAGTCACGCTATTGGCTATTCCTAGTAACAATACTTGTACATGACAAGCTTGCCTAGCAATCGCTTTTGACGAGACTCTATAAAGGTTGATTATCAAGTCCTTTGACTTATTCATTGCGCGCATAGTTCATATGGTCAACAGCAAGGCGATATTTCTTTTTCTACTTGCTATGAACTCTCGATCAGCACGCCAAAAAAGTTTTAAATAAAAACGCCTCAGAAAATCTTTTTACAAAACTCAAATTGCGATCGAAGTTCTTTCATGGTATTTATCAGTGTCAAGTCGAAATCCACGAAACAAGATACTTACTCGCATCGTACTATGTCTCAGGCCACGTTGGTCATAGATTCAAGATACGAAAAATCGCAAGACTGGCATTTTTTAAAATAATTTTTTACCAAAACAATCAGAGAATGGAACCAAGTGCCTTCTAAAATTTCTCTTACCATCCCAAGTGAATTTTTTATTAAATCTTGGAATGGGTGTGCTGTATTTTTTGAGCGCGTTGTATTTTATCGATATATGTATTTGGGTTGCGGATTGTGAATGAGGTGACCTTATTTGTTTGGCTGAGTATGTATCTTTTGTATTCTACTTATTGGAAATGCTACCCCACTGTAATGCCAATTGGCGCAGTCGGTAATGAAACAAATAAATAAATACAGTGTCGGTAGATAAGCATTTAGTTTAAGCGCAAATATTGTATTTCTTCAGGGAAAGTGGCCTAACAGTGACATGTGCCCACCACAAACTTCAATTAGGTGGCCAAGTTACCATTTTATCAATATGTTTTAAAATAACTAGAGATATAATTAGAATGGCTTGTACAAAAAAGTTGAGAGGATATGTACGACCTTTCTTTTGAAGACGATGACGACTGCATGCAGACTTTTCAACAAACAGTATTATTTCTAGCTGAAGAATGAATTGTGGGGCTATAATTTATGCTGGAGACACAAGCTGAATTTGTATAACTAAATGATCTGAATAGCTATATATAAAAGTATCCTTGGGGTGTTAGATTGTCTATGGTTTGTGTACATGTTTTGTAATGCAGTTATGCTGTCATTGTGAGCAATATTTGTATATTATGAAGAGACATCAAGAGTAACCAAGTACGAGTTTTTCGGCACACAGATACCTGCAATGTCTCGAAGAAAATGTGTGGTGTCTTTTATGTACGACGCGAGGGTGCATGGAATGTGGCTTATTAGCTTGTCCACGTACCCTGATATGGGTTCAGTTATTGTACCGATGCCTGATATGATTGGTCGACCTGGGTTACCAGGTTTATGAATTTTTGGGAGGATGTAGAAGCGATCTGGACGAGGGTATGCTGCTTGCATCAGTTTGTGGTCAGTGTTGGTTATCTTTTCTGCATCCAACAGTTTCTTTAGTTCTGTTGATACGATACGTTTGTATTTGTCTGTCGCATCACCTGGGAGGCGTTCGTAAGATCTTGAGTCGTCTAGTTGGCGGTATGCTTCTTGTAAGTAGTTGGTTGTATTAAGGACTACCATTGCTCCTCCTTTGTCAGCGGGTTTTATTGTTATGTCTGTCCTAGATGCCGAATTTTTCATACTTATTTTTTCAGATTTTGTCATGTTTTCTCGGTTTCCTTTCTGTCTGTGGCATTCGTGTACTATATCTTTCTCTACTGCGGTGGTATAAAGGTCCAAGCACTTGTCTCGATTACTGTTCGGTGTCCAATCATTTGATTTACGATGGTGAATTGTTTTGTGGTTAGAAGGCCTGTTCAAGAAATATTCGCGCAACATTAAGCTTCGAGCGAAGTTGTCGAGGTCTCGGAGCAAGTGGAATACATCGAAAAATTTTGTGGTCGGGCAGAAGCTTAGTCCCTTAGATAGCAGTTTTTCTTCGTGAGGTGACAAGCTCATGTCCGATAAGTTTACAACCACAGTGTCACAGGGTGTGTTCCTAGATGGGTGCTCGTTTGTACCATTAGTGATTTCCTGGGTGGTGGTGTTGTAGTGATAAGGAACTATATCAGGGAACGCGGGTTTGGGCACGTGGTCTCTTTTGAGTTTATGAATTTTTGTGGTCATGATGGCTTGGTATTTATTCTGTTCAGATTCTGTTAATCGCGTGATTTCTTCGTTCGATGAAGTGTTGTGGCGGATATATATATATATATATATATATATATATATATATATATATATATATATATATATATATATATATATATATATATATATATATATATACGAAAGTCATTAGACAATAATGCCAAGCAAAGTACGGGGGAGTTTATTACACTCAATTTTAATGAAAGATAACTTGCCATGAGCAGGAACTGTACCTGTGACCTTCGAATAACGCGTTCGATGCTCTACCACTGAGCTACCTAGGCGGCTATCCCCCCAGCCACTTTATTGGGTTTTATATGTAAATTTAAACATGGAAGTGTGCCATAAAGAGTGCCACGCTCGCCACCAAGGCTACAGGTGGCGCTGACTGACACTCTGATGTTTAAATGTATAAAGCTGAGCACCAACAAAATGCACCCTCATTTCCTATGAATGCCAGACTCTGGTTGAAACGTTGAAATAAACCATGTTGTGACTGCTCAGAAAAGGCCTACTTGACTAATTGCAATGCTATGGTCACTGCAACACCATGACGCGTATATATATATATATATATATATAAATATATATATATATATATATATATATATATATATATATATATATATATATATATATATATATATATATATATATATACATATATATATAAATATATATATATCTATATATATATATATATATATATATATATATATATATATTGTTACGTTTAGTAATGTATTTATTACGCTGAGGCGTACTGGTACACTTCAAGAGGTCATGCACCGGAGGCCTATCTCGCTAGCCGAACGTCCTCTTCTTTAATCTGCCTGTTCTCCGCTACCCACTGGCTCATACCCAAATCACATAGGCAGTAACACTATATATATATATATATATATATATATATATATATATATATATATATATATATATATATATATATATATATATATATATATATATATATATATATATATATATATATATATATATATATTATATATATATATATATATATATATATTTATATATATATATATATATATATTTATATATATATATATATATATATATATATATATATATATGAACGTTGGTATTGTCAAGGAGTCAAAGTTAATCTTGTATCCTGGCAAGTGTCTTAAGTGGTAGAATACGTATAATTCAAGAAACAACTTATTTTGCTAAGAATATACAAATGTCAATGGGAAAAAATACAATACTTGAAGCAAGATAATTTACTATTGATTTAAGAACTGTCGCTGGGTGATTACCGGAAATAAGTATCCAAGAAAAGCTTTGTTATCTACGGCTTCGACTCCGTTTCTGGGTGCAAGGAGCGGAAAAATGGTAACATCTTGTGGCACGCATGCTGAAAATGAACTTAACCTAAAGTTAATTTTTGTAAACCAAAGTTGTCAATACGCCAAAATTTTTGCTTGCCTACAAAGCCCCCCTCGCCCTTACGATTTGCCGTGTAGCCGCCTCCATGTCCGCTTCTTGAAACTTCCCCTACACTTCAAATGGTTTTCGACCCCTAGTGTAAAAAACTCAGTATCGTAGCAAATTGTGAGCAGTTTTTTGTTTCCTGAATTTTCCAGTCCGCGAAACTTCAATTCACAGCTGTTTCTCTTAATAAAAACTACTTCTCACACGATTTTGCTCTGCGGAAACTTTTTGTGACGATTTCTGAAAATTCACGGATAACATGACTTCTATATGTCTGCACATAATTTTTCCTTGCCATACAAAACAAGGGCCTCTGCGACATTTTTTATGTAGTTGGATTTGTATTGAAAGTTCGATATACGTTCGCTTGTCAAAAAAGCTATAAAAGGTTTTCAAGGGACATAAAACGTTTCACGTACTCCAAAAAGAACCAGTCCTTCTGACGACTGCGACTTTTCTTAAGGTCACTCAGAAAACTGTGCACGTATAAAGATTTATCCTTTGGTCTTCCATTGAAGTTTAAATTTCACCGCATCTATTTTTATTGGTGGTATTTTATTGAACTTGTAACAAAAAGCAGGTTGTAACTTTGGCGCACGAAAATGTATTAGAGACTGAATAATTAATTGATAGTTTCGCTCACATGAGATGTCCGACATTAAGCTTTATTTCACAAATACATTTAGTATGCTTACATACGATTCTTTTCTGATCAGCCAATGTACATTCTAATGAGTTTTGTAAGACGAGTAACATTTCGAATTGTTTAGAAGAACTTTTGTGGTAGTCGGTGGAACTATGATTGTACAGTACATGAAAAGGTTAGAAATATAAACATACAAAAAATTTCACTAAATGTGCTTCAATGTCTATAAAATTGTTTGACGCGTCCAACGCACCATGGCAATCGATGTTATTCGAAGGGTGTTTTAACAACTTCATAGTGCGAAACGTTACAAAGTGGTGCTATAGGTATGTACAAATGCCCGCACACACATACACTAAACAGCTATAACGGGTCGTTATATAACGAGTCGTTTACAGTTGCACAACCATGCCAACAGCAACATGAATATTGGTAACACAAGAGCTGGTAAGCTGATATGAAGCACTGGTGCTTGCGAGAATCGCAGTCCCCGACAATGATACATAAGTCAACTTCATCGGATAGCGCCTAGATAACATTGACGCAAACACGAAGTGTTGGCTGTATCATCAGAGTATACATGTAATGTTTCTTTAATTCAATAGCTGGTACTGCAACCATAATTGACGTTCATGAACATTAACGTCTATTTGAAAAGTAGTTCCCTGACCTGGAGTGGCTCAGTGGTAGAATACTTGTCGCACAGTATGCTGGGGTTTGATTGAAGCTGGAACCATAACACTTATTCTTTGCATTATTCTGGTTATTGCTGTCGATGCCAGCTTCTTGTGAACGTTCACGCGTTAAAATTACCCATGTCAGTTCTTTCAGTTCTTGGTTAGACGCAGTCACCTTCTAACACAGTCCTCTTCCATCCACATGCTTCGCATAACACCGAATACCAAGGTGCGTGGGATCTGCCAACTTTTTTATTTCGTCTCTATAACCCTGCACTCGAAACAGTAGCTTAGCAGGCGCGGTGTCAGGCTGCTAAGCTCTGGGGGAGCAGCCGCGTTCATGCAAACCATATATCTACTCGGCCCCTCGCTGGCACCACGCGTTTGAGCAGAACATCTTGCTATGTATAACGAGCCACCGTGAGCCACCGTGGTACTCTTAAATTCTGTTAAATAACATCAAGGACATAACCAGAGGGTAATCATTCATGACACTCACTGCAGAGCGTTTTTAACAGGCACGTAAAAACGTGCCTGTTAAAGTCACGTAAAAACGTGTTTACGTGCCTGCTAAAAACGCACTAAATATTGTCCTACAATAAATGTTCAGTAAACGCAGGTGATAAGTTTATCTCGCCTAAGTACATGATGAATTCAGGATCTTCATATCTTCATACACTTACAAATAATTGGCAGAGGCTGCCACGCTTGAAACATGCAAGGGGGTCATCCGTAAGATTGACGCATCGGAGAGCCAGAAGGAGCTGGAGAGGAGCATCCTCACTGAAAGAAACCCCTCGTCTCTGGGAGAAAGACATATTAGGAACACTCAAATAGTGGTTATTGCTTTCGATGGCTACAAAGTTCCCATCTTCATTTATTTCGGCACGGAGCTTCATTTATTTCGGCAGCATGACTTCTATTACGCCTGGGCCAGACTGGGGCACAGGGAGGACGTCTGTCTGACTCTGGGCGAAGCTGTGTGCAAGAGGTGCGGAATCAATAACCCTGATAAGAATCATCAATGTTCACCGACCGGTGGATTCTGTGGTCAACCACACGTCACGTATGATAAAAGTTGCCAGCAAAGGTTTCAGCTTTCTTTTATTGTGGCGAAGGCGGCAAAGACAGTGCCTCGCGGAATTGGAGCGTCGTGGTCAGAAAACGGTACCTGCCAACACCGACGAGGGTGTGTGCCAGCCTGCGCGCAGCACCTCCCCTTGAAACAGTCGTTCTGCTGCAACTGGGGTGGACCGCCGTGACTCCCAATCAGGAGGCCCATCGCACTCGAAGAGCTACAGGGGCCTGCATGGAATAGTCAGTTTCTAAAGCCCACCCCAACCGGAGATGCAGAGTGACACCGGACTGACCGAGTGTGCTGCGAAGGAGGTGGAAAGGTAACGGAGGGCACTGTGCCAGAGCACGGTCTAGCGCAGCTAAATCAGCTTAGGAAGGAGAATGCCGAAACCCGCAGCATTATTCGGTCACTGAGAGCCGAAAGGGCTGAACTTAGACGTGCCAGTACATCTCAAGCTACTCGAGCATCTGCTTCTCAGTCGATAGGTTCTCCCTCTCCTCAACCCATGCACGTTCCCATGGTCGTGAAAGCGGGTCTCTCGGGCAACCCAGCCAAGCATAAGGCTGGGACTACTGCCAAGATTGTGCATGCTAAAGCTAAATCTGAAATTAAGTAGACTTTAAATTCCATTTGCTTCCATTAGCTTTGAGATTCAAAGAGTTAATGAGCGTTTCTCGGCGGTAGATCAACGTCTCACAGTTATGGATTAGAAAATAGATATTCAACATGCCGGAGTGCAATGTGTGGAGATGCAATTACAGAACGCTGGTCATATGGTGCAGAGCCCCAATATCCGGGGAGCAACTAGGATTCAACCGGATTTCTTCCCAGAGGAAACGCCTTTATCGGTGCCCATTCCCATGAGTATCCCCAGTTCGAACAGTACAGCTGCTTTTTGCACAGAACCTGACAGCAGACTCAGGAAGCTTACGTGGATTGGGAAACTTATCCCAATCACTTACGTGGATTGAGATAAGTTTCGCAAGTCACGCAGGGCTCGAGTGGAACAGGGGGAAATGCGGAACTCTCCGGAGCAATGAATGGGGATGCTGCTGCGGGACGCTAGGGTGGTAACCAGGACCGTTGAGACAGAGGTACAGACAGAAAAAAATGGGCAGTCGGCTTGCGCTTTTACTGAAGGCAAAGTAGTCGCCGTTGGCCAGAAGGAAAGGCCAGAGGCCTAATCGTCAGCTTCGGAAAAGAAATTGCGGAGTTAAATACACGAATGGCAGAACATTGCCAAAATTTGTCGAGGCAGCAGTGGGATGAACTTTGTAACTCATGTGATGGACAATTGTGAACCAGAGGTAAATAGAATCATTTAAAACACCTGCTTGACGAGTCGGGCACTAAATATGATCAGATGGGGGTCCTCGCTAGAATACTCTATCTTGCTCGAAATCCTCCTCGGGCACGGAGCGATTTGGGCAGCTTGCTATGATGTATCTACCACTGGCAGTAGATTACAGCATGCAAGCCTATCCGGGTTATATGGGAACACCTTGTGTCCATTTGGATGAACTCTTCGCCATCAGCGATGTGCGACGTGCCCTGTACGAACTCAATGGCCGATCAGCACTGGGTCCGGATAGGGTCACCAACAAAGCGCTTCGAAATTTGGAAGAAATCTCTGTTCAATTTTTCACTGATGAGAATAATAGGATTGGGAAGGGTGGTGGCATCCCGGAGCAATAGAAGTTGGCCAAGGTGATCCTCATTCTCAAGTCCGGTAAAGCACCAAGTTTGGATAATATTCGCCCCATCTCTCTCACATTTGCGTGAGAAAGGTGGCGGAACATGTTATTCAGAATAGATTGGCGGATTACATAGAGCACAATTATCTTTTTGCTGATTCCCTAATTGGCTTTAGGATAGGCGTTTCTACGCAGGATGCTATAAAATTCATTAGGGCTCAAATTTTAGATAAATATACAAGAGACATTAGGGCGATCCTAGACTTGGATATAAAAAAAGAACGTTTGATAATGTCCATCATGATTCTGTTTTGGTTGTAATCTCTAGTCTCAACCTAGAGATTACAGAGATTACAACCTAGAGATTACGCTTGTCAGATCCTTTTTGAGTGGTCGAAAAGCCACACTTAAAGTTGGAGATCTATAATCGGATGTGCAAGTGCTGGAAAAAAGGAGCACCTCGCAGGGATCTGTTCTATCTCATTTACTTTTAACATTGTCGTGTCTGGTATCTTAAGGCAGCTTTCTGGAATTTCAGACGTTGGTCACAAAATTTATGCCGATGATATCACCATTTGGTGTAGAGGAGGAAGTGATGGCACTGTAGAGGCTGCCCTGCAAGAGGCCATCGACACAACTGAGAGTTTTCTGGAGTACACAGGCCTTTCCTGTTCTCCGGAAAAATCTGAGCTTTTTGTTCATAACCCGGTCAGGAAGGGCCATCGACCGCAAGGCTGGGTGCCAGCTCAAGAGACAGACATCCCCCTACGTACCAAAAGTAGACGACAAATCCCCAAAGTTGCTTCCATTCGGATAAGTACGACGCTGAAAGCAACGGGCACCAATAACATCACAATTCGAAGGTTAGCAAAAAAGACAGATAGTGTTATTAGGCTCATAAGGCGGGTGGCTAACAGAAGGACACGACTATCAGACAACAACTCAGTCAGGATTCTACGTGCTTTTCTGCTGTGTCATTTTGCATACGTGGCGTCAATCCATGCTAGGATGAGACCGGAAAGGGACAAGCCTAATTCAATGATAAGGAGAGTGGTAAAGAATGCCCTTGGGATCCTCAACTACACCCACACCGATCGTCTCCTGCACTAGGGAATTCATAATACATTGGAAGAAGTCGTGGAAGCACAAGAAAGGACACAGGTAATTAGGCTGTCTTGCTCAAAGTTGGGAAAGATGATTCTCACGGATACATGTATTCTACTATCTACTAGCTCAGATTGAGGCTTCGTATCAAGGGTTGTGAGGCATGAGAAGGAGAACATCATTGTCTCGCCCGCACCACGGGACGTGCACCACCAACGAAATGTTGGAAGGAGGAGAGGGCGCTTTTGGGCCCTTCTTCGCCAAGTTGCGGATCTTGACGGCGGTGCCTGTTTTGTAGACGCGGCGAAATATGATGACCAGAGGGATAGTGGCAATCATGATAGTGGCAATCAACCACAAAGGGGTTACAATTATTTTGGCGTCGGTATGTGCCAAAACTTCCAATGCCGCTGAGCAGGTTGCCATTGCCTTGGCTCTTTTAGATCAGCGTCATGAACATATATATAGCGATTCTAGAGCAGCCGCTCGTGTCTTCAGTGTTGGAGGCGTGTGCAAAGAGGCCAAATACATACTCGGCGAGAAGTCGCTTACAATCCATACCCTTACGTGGTTCCCGGCTAATATGAGAAACATGGACAGAGAGATTATCAATCTCAATGAGATGGCTCACTACAGGCCACGAGGTTTAGCTGTCCGCAGCCATAGAGGACCTTTGGGTCAAACTGGAGGTATCGTAAACAGGGATCCGCCAACTACATACAATGAAACCGCCCAATATTTTGCTATGGATAGGAGAATTTTTCCACCTCCACATGGAAAGCTACACAGAGCTCAGGCACTTACATTGTGATTACCTCCAACAGAAACGTACCCTAACCCAGCGTTTCTACAAAAGCTTTACCCTGAGGTTTATTTAACCAACTCGTGTAGAAAATGTGAAGGTTTCGCCACTTTACATCACATGCTCTGCGAGTGCTCTTAGGTACGCGGCACTGATACAGCATCGTTCAGAAAGTGAGACACCGCTCTGCGGAGTCCAGACATAACATCTTGACTTTGGGCTGTCCAAAGGACCCACAATGCGTCGCCAGGTCTCAGCCTTACTGTCCCATGGTGTGAGTGGTCCGCCGTGTGCTAGGGCGTACGCCTTCAAACTTTCACAATAAAGTTTTCCCAAACCAAACACTGGAACGCACGGCTTCATGCAATAGTGGTAGGCGATGCGACGGCGTAGCATAAGAAAATCTTGTTAAAAAAGCGGATGTATAGAGCTGAAGAAAGGTAATCACTATGCTCTAGAAGTGCTGTTGCTCATACTGGAAAAGAAAGGCCTGCAAACACTGCGCATTTTTTTAGCAGAAAGTCAGTGCAGGTGAATATAGTGCATCACCACAGGTGGGCTCGTTCGTGGCACTGTATAATAAAACAATTGACTCTAAACCACTTGAAGCTTGTCAAATCGTCTCATAGACTCGTTTTCTAAAGAACCTGCATCACTTCAGTCGAAATTCACTGTGTAAAAAACTAAAAAAAGAATAATAAACCAGCAGCCACACGCTTACCTTCTATGCAAACAGCGAGCTTCCCGCATAGCAGATGGGTTGCCAGATCAGCAAAGAGCTGCCTGCTAGAAAGATGGCGGTGCTCACGAAAAAGACGTCCATACTTGTGCGTTGGTTTTGTGCATCTTCATTTTTGTTTGTGCAGTGTGCTTTAAATGCCGAGATGCAACAGCTGTTTTCTACGCTCGTCCTTTCGTTGTCTAGAAGCCCTCGATTAACTTCGACCAGCAAGGGTCCACTGACGTGTGTTCACGAAACGCACGGCACATTGAAGTTCGTGCATTTCCAAATTCGTCCATCGCGAACTGGAGTTCAACCTGGCAGCGCAACTGCAAAGCTGCTACGATGGTCACTGAGAAAAATATAACAATAGATGAGAATAGCCTAAAGCTCTCGCATCGAATCAATGAATACTAAAAGCCATTGGCAGAGGAGAGGTAGCATGTGAAACGTCACCAAGTTCTAAGCGAACACTTTCATGGACATTGTTGACATTGCTGGAGTTATAAAATATTGAGATAGTTTGTACACACGAGAACTATTCCTTCTCAAACGACGCGGCTTAAGACACGGTAGCTGTGCTTTGTATATTGCTAACTGATTCAATATTAGCATTTCGAGTTCACTGCCATTAATTTCAACCTGTTCTCAATAAACCTAGTTATTTATATTAGCCAATGTAACACCAATGTAATCACCCTAAATCGCAAGCATTGCTGCTCAAAAAGCAGCGCAACTCAATAACATGGTCACTGTGCAGCGGGGGGTGCCACTTCACTATGATGTATCAGCGACGCACGCTTAACTTGTTTCCAATACTGTCAGTAACTCGATGCTGATTGCTGAGGGGGACGCAGCAGTATACTGGCATCTAGACGGCAATGAGGCGCGTTACTTACTACGCCCATGAGTACTCAACACTTGAAACACACCTCAGGCTAGCGTGCCTGCGCGAGCGACTGCGTGCTTGTCGTCCAGCACGCATGACGAACACAAAGTTGTGGTAGAAGTTGTTCTTGCAGACGCTATACGGCACTGGCTATTTAGCATACGACCTATCGGCTAGCTGGAATATCTATTGTGCGTAAACTATCTAAAAGATAATCAATACTTCAACTACGACTGTTCGACCAAACAACAGGGAGAGCGGTGAGTGCACTTGGTATGTATTGTTTGCGGTACTCGTTTTAGAGCAAAAGCTGTTATGAATTCACAACACGGTTCACGTAAAGACTCTATACATTTGAAAAAGTACAACGTTCTATTGATCTGCGCCGTTTTCTCCTTTCTCCGCCGGAGCTTCTTGTCTCTTCGGGTAGATGCGGCGAAGAACAGGTTCTCACCGCTCGGCGCCATGTTGGATGAGCCAAAGCGCCACTGTGTTGCTTGTTTACCGCATGCGAAGTGCAGGACGTGCGAGAGCATTTCTCTCAAAAGTGGTTCATGTTTCGAATTTCATTATTATTGAAGCTGTTCCCAAGCGCAGCCCGTGTCATCAACAGCTTGTACGTCGCGGGTGCTCCTTATGAAATGAACCACTGGCACTTGCCAAAAAAAACGCTTTGTTGCAATGCATTTGACAATGTGCTGAACTTTTTCATTGCTTTGAGATGATATTGTTCAGTGAGATCAGAGAATATATCGCTAGAAATGGGCGAGCAGTAATTTTGACAGTAATGATTCAACTGCGTTTTTCGACCTCTAAATCACAGCACCATCTTCACCGTCTAGCAATTCGAAATAGTTTCCGTGTGCAAGAACAACCTTTATCACCTACAGTATCTGCAACACCAATGAAGACATGTAAAACCTCAAGACAATGGATGCAAGCTTTGACGCAGAGGAAAAAAAACTTAGAATGGCGTACTGCGTGCACAAGTCATGAGAAAGGCAGAGGAGAGGTAGCATGTGAAACGTCACGAAGTTCTAAGCGAACACTTTTATGGACATTGTTGACATTGCTGCAGTTATAAAATATTGAGATAGTTTGTACACACGGGAACTATTCCTTCCCAAACGACGCGGCTTAAGACACGGCAGCTGTGCTTTGTATATTTCTAACTGGTTCACTATTAGCGTGCCAAGTTTACTGCCGTTAATTGCAACCTGTTCTCAATAAACCTAGTTATTTATATTAGCCCCAGATACACATAGAAACACTACGCTGCGAAAAGAAGTTTAAACGACGTGCAATTCGCTACAACTTGTTCTTGACTTGCAGCAGCTATTCTGCCATTGTATTGATGGTGAGCGCACCCAGTCTTGCGGAGAAAATCAACGCAGAAGAATCATTACACAAAGATGTATGTGAGGCTTGACACACGGCCATGGTTGTACAGGAACAGCTGTAACTAATGCAGCAGTGGCGGCACGCTACCAGATTTAAAGCGAACTGCAAGTCACAAGAGTGGAAACTTGGGCTAGTTGGTGCGTAGTCATATTTGCAAGATGTTTCAGCGCGCGAACAAAGAAAAAAGGACAGGGTAGACAGAAAGAGCGCTGTTTTCAGCGCTCTTTCTGTCTACCCTGTCCTTTTTCCTTTGTTCACGCGCTGAAACATCTTGCAAATACGAACTGAAAGCTCGAGGCACGTTACAGGGGGTGCCACTGTCGCAAGCGAAAGAAAAAAAGCAACGCGCTGTAGAGGAGGCGGCTAGGGAAAGAGGGGGTGGTGGTATTTTTATGAAGTAAAGGGGTTTTAGGTTCACGTGCGCGCCGTAGTTGTCCGCTACCGCCGGTGTCCGTAACCACTATTGCATGAACTAGGAGAAGAAATTCTCACCATATCCACGGAGTGAATGATGAGGAGTGAGCCGAAGCATTCGTCCATCCGTCCGTCCGCCCATCCGTCCACTATCCACTATCCCACAAAATGAAAAAAAAATCATAGCAAATCGACAGAGTCAATGATGATGAGTGAGCGGAGCGTCAGTCCATTTATCCTTCTGTCTGTCCATTGATCCGCCCGCTCTTACCACACCAGGGCCTGCATCATACTACTAGGCGGACACATCACGAGAGATATACAAGGGAAGGACAGACCCACGGCTTTGGCAGCTTCGCCCGTAAAAAACTCGGCAAGCCAAAAAAAAAAAAAAACACCAAGGACATCTTGCTATTCGAACCCAGGTCCCCTGCTTCCAGCCTTGTATTCCACCACTGAGCATGCTGGTGCTTGGAACTCTTTTGCAAACTGACCTCCGGCAGATTTGATGTCAGGAAATTATTCGCGTTAGTGTCAGTAATATTAATTTAAGAACAGCAAAGGAACAATGAGATATCACATATTGCGAATTGCACAAAAAGGTGGTCTTCGATTGCTCCAAAGGTTTAAAAATTTTTCATCTTGTTCACGTAACTGTGGCGCATACCCACTGTGGGAGATTTCGGGGATCAAAAGAGCTGCCATATTTCATCATGGTACTCATCGGAAAGTTCCTTGCAAGTATGCAGCAAGCGCCATGTTTATCCGAAGAATGTCGAAGGATGGCATAAAGAATGCCTGCCTACTACAAAATGATTATTGACATAGTTGGTACCCTGCAAGTGTGCGGTACACTGCACCGTGCACTCTCGACGCAAAAAATGCGTTCTCATTCCTCACGATTTGGTCGTTAAGAGCGGGGCTCCACAGAGCCTCATGGAGCTTCCACGAAAGGGTCGTGGCGTTAGTGTGTCTGTACTGTGCCGGACAATCACACAGCATGTGCGGAAGTGCAGCCCGGTGAGTGCCGCAAACCAGCACGCCTGTGAGGCAGCGTCGAGGCAAGCCCTTGACGTCCCCTCATGAGAGGCTTAGGCCCGGCCACCTAAACCTGCTTGTTTCTTATAATAAAGTTTATTCCTCCTCCTCCTCTTCACGATTCCTTTCGGGGAAGTCGGAGCAATTTTTACGGTGCCTTACTGTAGTTACCAACTTGCCCACAGTGCGTGTCTCATGAAGTTTAAGTTTATGGAAAAATTTTACTTTGAGTTTTGTTGTAGTGATGAACGCAGATGAAATGTCAAGTAAGGTTGTGATTGTCAGGAAATTTATATTCGTAAAATCAGAATATCAAATGTGATATTCTATGCGAGAAAAGGTTCAATAAATATTGCCTTAAATGAAATCGCTTTTGTGCGCCAAATAGAGATGAAGAGAGCTTTTGAAAATTGAGCGCAGGCTTTTTGTATTGTTTAATTTGCCCTCGAACGATCCCTGCTGCCGTAAAAACAAGGAGGTATAAAAAAGCGAACTATGAACGTGCCGTTCTTTAGCACTTCACCCTTGCGCGTATGAAAAGTTCATTGAAATATCAAAGCGCGTCCATTGGAAGCACATATGTCTTTGTATTTCGATAGCTATAAAGAAGCTGGTGTCCTCTGTGCGCGTCCGACAAAAAAAAATTGCGAAGCAGCGTCATGGCTTTTCCAGCAATTGCAGCATTTTTTCTGAGCGCTCTCTTGTTCTCCCCAGCGTTTGGCCAGGAGCATGAAGCAAGCCTGAACGAGACGAAAGCTGAAGATTACCCGATTGACCAAGTAAGTCAGTCCGAAAACTCTATCTGAACAAATTATTTATTTGTTTTATCCGGCAAGTTGCTCTTAAAAGTCTGTTTGGACAAAGCATTTAATTGTTGGATTAGGCCATGATCGGCTTTTACAATCTGAAATATACAGGTGTATTATGTACACCATGAATGGGAAAACCACCACTGATGTGGTCAAATATCCAAGGTACTCGGGTGCTGATCCGCATGTTGCGGGATTGTATCCCAGCTCCGGCGGCTGCATTTTTGATGAAGACAAAAATTCAGTAGGCCGCCGTGCTCAAATTTGGGTGCACGTTAAAGAATTCCAGGTGGTGGAAATTTCCATGGCCCTCCACTACGTCGTCTCTCATATTCATGTGCTGGTTTTGGACGTTAAATCCCACATATAAATCATCAATCAACATTTGGGGAAAGATTTTTATTATTTTCTACTCAAAGCAACATATGTGTGAATGATTTGGTACATTTGGAGACTTACGCAAGCACTGGCACTATCGCTGAAACATATATGAACATAAGTTTAAATCCTACGCATTTACGTGGACGATCATGTTGCCACGCACGTTTCTTACTTCGATTGATTGATATGTGGGGCTTAACGTCCCACACGTTTCTTAATTCGCTCTTCCTGTGATTGTTTTACGCCCACAAATTCTGTGAGCAATACTCAGCTTAAATCATGGCTGCGCGTCTGAGACGCTTGTTCTGTTAAAATCGTGCGCCAGACGCGAACACTGCAGCTTTTTCTAACGTATGCGTGACGACTAGGGATAAGGCAGGAAGATTCGATGCATGGTGTATAAAATATGGCGCGTTCTAACGATGAAAAGTCTTTATGATGACCAATGCTTTGTGCGCCGATATCTGCGTACAGCGAGCATTACTTGTGGTAATTTGAGTTTCTGTTTCAGCCAAATAAAATGTTTCTTCTTCAAGAAGCTGGCTACACCGTTCATAAATGTCGGGATCTTGTGGCATACTGTCACGAGCTCGTGACGATATTTTCAGTGATCAATTATTTTGCTTGTTGCTGTCACAAACTCACTTCCTTCCTTGTAGGCTTTAGTGCAAGCCACACAGCGCGAAACGAGCCCCCATTTAGTTACTGTATTCTTCAGTACGGTAGCCACGTGAGAAACTGAGAAGCATAGGATGAGAACCTGTGTTTTTATCTTCAGTAGCAATGCACGGAAAAAAGAGAACATATTACGCTATTCAAGTTGATGTACAGAAAAAACCCATTAGCGATGACTGGCTCAACGCAGCAAACAGCCAACGATGAAAACAACCTTCAGCAATCCAAAGGATTGCCACCTGCCTGCGCTATGTGTACCGAATTAACAGTTTTTTTTGTCGACCATGTAATATATGTGCATTCATGTAAGTGCGTTCTCGGCATAGTTCACACAAGTGACCCATCACGTGCCGTATTGCTGTACGATACTTGACGCAACAAATGCCGGTCATGAGGTCAGAAAAAGGTGTTAAAGAGAGGACAAGCACACCCTATGCAGTTTTAAAACTATGGGTTGTATGCCTGTGCGTATGTCACAGGTCCCGTTAATTAGGGAGGCGATCGCCGGGCTGATTCCAAGGGCCGAAGTATCGGCCCCCCAAACCGCACCACGAAAGCGTGGACAATTTAGAAGTGGTCCCTTTTGGCACGCCAGCGGACGCCGGCTGTGGCCCAAAGAACAAGTCAGAGCCGAGAGTTTATGGCAGATCGAAAACAATACACAAGAATGCACACTCCACAATAGTTGCATACAATATGTCACCAATCAAACAACGTACTACACAGTACAATCAGCCACACTCGAACAACGGACACAGACAACACTACGCACTGCAATGCAGTCGCATGCATTGAACAACCAAGACACTTAAAGACTAACGAGATAGAAAACCTATTCAGTCCGAAGTTCTCGGAACAAAAGTCTGGATGATACTCTTCCGAGAATCACTCACTCAAAGTCCAGCGTTGTTGTCGTTCCGTCGTCCCCGACGTTTCTCTTCCAGGAAACCTCGCGTCTTCAATTGGCCGCTCGCCAAGCACCAAAATTCTTCGCCGGAAACACGTCGGCTTCACACACGCAGCTGTTGCCACGCGTCTTCGCTCGATAGCCGTAGACACACACTCTTGCCTGTAGCTCGAGCCGTCACCCCTCAGGTGGAAATCATCTTCTTCTCCTGCTTTGTCTCTACGGACAAAACCTTCGCCGACTACACGGCGGAATCCCTACGCGCTCTAGCGCTAACTTCCGTCTTCTCCTCCGAAGTTTCTCTTCCAAGAAAGCTCACGTCTTTTCCTGCTTTGTCCCTACAGACAAAACCTTCGCCGAGTACACGGCGGGATACCCTACGCGCTCTGGCGCTAACTTCCGTCTTCTCTTGATCTCTCATCTCCGCTGCTCGGTTAAATACCTTCTGCGCGCGATTCCAGAAAATTCTCATCATTTTGTCGGCGCGATGCGCAGCGAAGGCTGGGGGAGAGCGCGAGACGGTATGGGGGCCGTCCGCGACGGATGACTCAACCCGGCATCACCACGCCCCTTTTCATCTAGAAATTTCGAGTGCTTGCTCGGCCGCCGATGTGGGGTGAGGAGGTTCGTCGGCAAACCTACACTTCCGAGGGGAGAGGGAGCGTGCCCGGGGAGCTTATTTTCTTTTTGCTTTTTCTTTTATCGTTGACCTCGCGGCGTCTCTTCCGCGCGTTATCGCGAGAATTTGGCGGCGCGCCCTTTTTGAGCGCTCGTTTTGTGACACTGCCCCCCGCTTTAAGAATATTATCTCATCATATTCAAAACCACACAAACGAGCGCGAACAGTCACCACACACTCTGAAAGACTGTAACACAAACCGTCGCTCACGACACTTCACATTCACAATAGATCACTCAGTCAACTGTACATTGCAATTCAATCTCACAACACATGGAATATAGCCACAGGTACATGAATACAATACTCCATCACATATTCCAAACAATACAAATATACAAAGTTTTCTTATTACCACGATTGTACAATACTATACATCACATCACTGGAACAAACGTTTTGATTCACTTGTGACACAGGATAATAAGAACAATAACACAACATATTGTGGCTCAACACAGGCAAACGCATTCCGATTTGACCTCAGCACCTATCCTGAGTACTTCGAGCTGCGCTAGCGCACTTTTTTGCGGTGCTTGCTCGATCTCTTCTTGTGTTTCAACGTTCTTTTTCGGCGAGCCCTTTCTAACGACGGTATCTGAGGCGGCGTCTCAGCCATTGTTGTCCCTTCCGACATTGTTAACGGGTCATGACGCTCAACCGATCCTGTCCAGTTATTCACCTGCTTGTTCATGTCCCGACAATTGGCCTGGCTGGCCGACTCCGTCACCTTTGCACTGTCGGTCGGTTGAGGTCGAGCTGACGTAAGTCCAGCTGCCCAGCACGTAAACTCGTTCAACACGATCATCTTCTCATTCACTGTCTGTTGCACCGCGGCTTCACCTTGGGCTCGAGTGAGATCCGTCACGGGATGCTCCTCCACTGTATCTCGCGGTCGCTGGGTTGGCGAGGGCTCTATCTTAGGATATTCTCCCAAACATTCTCGATTATTTGGCCCTCGCGCCCCGTCGATGTTTCCGATGACGAGGTCGTACAGGGGGGTCGTCATGCATAGAGCAGTAACCTTCTCGCTGAAGTACTTGGTTTTGACCTCAATCTCTGCTTCGGGAAGCATCCGAACCGTACTGTCAATTAGGCAGACTGGTTTGGTTTCACCTGTTAACTCACTTTCCCGTACCAAACTTCTTCGCACGATAACAGTGGAGCTGCCGGTATCTCTTAACACCGTAACCTTCTTGCCCGCAACTTTTCCGGGCAGCGTTGGCATTCCCTTCGTAACACCGGTTGGCTGTTTTGTCATTACAGAACCCACAATAGAAATTTTCTCCCCATTTTTCAACTCTACGAATCCATCGGTGACGGCATTATCACCGGATTTCGGTGCCGCTTGCACACAGGATACCTGGTGAGTTTGACTCGCTCCGTTACGACATGCGTCTGCCTTGTGCCCAGTCTGACCACATTTGAAACATTTTACAACCGTAGGGCTCGTAAAGATCGTTCGACAGTTTTTCGCGCGATGACCCACTCGGTTACACAGAAAACATCACGGAATGCTCTCCGGTGCACGCTTTTTTTCTTCGGGAGCCGATTTCTTCGAATCTTCGGGACAATCCTTCTTGACCTTGGCCAAATTAGTGCCACCTTGCGCTTCCAAGAATTGATCAGCCAATTCAAGCATTTCTTCAAGTGACTCAGCCTTCCTCTCTTTCAAGTACAGCGACAGGCTTGGGTGGCAACTAATAAGAAATTGTTCTCTAATTAGGAGCTCTCTAAGTTCATCGTACTCCTTCGCTGTCCCTGAAAGTTCAATCCATCTGTCGAAATAATGGCAAAGTCGGGCGGCATACTGCGTAGCCGTGTCCCCATCAGCTGGCTTTCCTGTCCGAAATCTGTCCCGGAATCCTTCCACAGTAATACTAAATCGGTTCAGTAAAGCAGTTTTCACCTTTGCATAGTTGGCTGCATCGGTCGGCGTCAGCCTACCGTACACTGAACGCTTCACCACTCAAGCAAGTACTCAAAGCAGTTGCCCTTTGCTGTTCCGGCCAATTCTGGCTCCTCGCAATCGTCTCAAATCAGTGAAGGTACGCGTCAAGGTCGTCCTTCCTTTCATAACGCCACGAGCAGCTTGCTTGGGTTCAAGCGGAAGCCGTTCTCCTCCCGTTTGCTGCTTTCAACTCTAGCTTGAACCGGAGTTTCACTTCGCTGTTGCAAACGAAGCCGCTCGAGTTCAATCTCGTGCTGTCACTGCCGTTCTCTTTCCTCTCTTTCTTCTTTCGCCCTCTCAGCTGCCAGTCTTTCTCTCTCCAGCTCCAAATTCAATTGCTGCTCTCTTTCTTCTTTCAGCTGTCGCTCCTTTGCCTCTCTTTCTTTTTTCGCCCTTTCAGCTGCCAGCTTTTCTCTCTCCAACTCCAACTTCAATTGTTGCTCTCTTTCTTCCTTTGCCATCTCAGCGGCCAGCCTTTCTCTCTCCAACTCAGCTGCTTTTCCTTCCTTGGCTCTCTCAGCTGCCAACCTCTCTTTCTCCAGCTCAGCAGCCTTTTCGTCTTTGGTCCTCTCTCTTTCTTCTTTTTCCTTCTGGGTGACCCACTTCCGTAGTTCGGCGCCAGAAAGACGCATCTTCTCACCAAGAGCGACTAACTTTCGAGATCCATTGTGTCTCGCAAATAAAACCTTGCCGCATGCAAAAAGTATCTGCCTCAATCAGTCTATCGGAACACTCCCCTGCACTCGTTAACGAGAACACTGAGCAACACACAAAATCGTTCCGATAGCACTATCAACAACTCGAAGCTCTTTCTTACTACTGTGGACACACTGTGCACCAAAAGGTCCTGTCGCGGACGCCAGATTAATTGTCACAGGTCCCGTTAATTAGGGAGGCGATCGCCGGGCTAATTCCAAGGGCCGAAGTATCGGCCCCCCCGAACCGCACCACGAAAGCGTGGACAATTTAGAAGTGGTCCCTTTTGGCACGCCAGCGGACGCTGGCTGTGGCCCAAAGAACAAATCAGAGCCGAGAGTTGATAAACAAACAAAATTATATTCTCAATAAAGGCAGATCGAAAACAATACACAAGAATGCACAATCCACAATAGTTGCATACAATATGTCACCAATCAAACAACGTACTACACAGTACAATCAGCCACACTCGAACAACGAACACAGACAACAATACGCACTACAATGCAGTTGCATGCATTGAACAACCAAGACACTTAAAGACTAACGAGATAGAAAACCTATTCAGTCCGAAGTTCTCGGAACAAAAGCCTGGATGATACTCTTTCGAGAATCACTCACTCAAAGTCCAGCGTTGTTGTCGTTCCGTCGCCCCCGAAGCTTCTCTTTGCAGCTGTTGCCACGCGTCTTCGCTCGGTAGCGGTAGACACACAGTCTTGCCTGTAGCTCGAGCCGTCACCCCTCAGGTGGAAATCATCTTCTTCTCCTGCTTTGTCTCTACGGACAAAACCTTCGCCGACTACACGGCGGAATCCCTACGCGCTCTGGTGCTAACTTCCGTCTTCTCCTCCGAAGTTTCTCTTCCAGGAAACCTCACGTCTTCTCCTGCTTTGTCCCTACGGACAAAACCTTCGCCGACTACACAGCGGGATACCCTACGCGCTCTGGCGCTAACTTCCGTCTTCTCCTGACCTCTCATCTCCGCTGCTCGGTTAAATACCTTCCGCGCGCGATTCCAGAAAATTCTTATCATTTCGTCGGCGCGATGCGCAGCTAAGGCTGGGGGAGAGCGCGAGACGGTACGGGGGCTGTCCGCGACGGAAGACTCAACCCGGCATCACCACGCTCTTTCCATCTTGAAATTTCGAGTGCTTGCTCGGCCGCCGATGTGGGATGAGGAGGTTCGTCGGCAAACCTACTTTTCCGAGGGGAGAGGGAGCGTGCCCGGGGAGCTTATTTTCTTTTTTCTTTTTCTTTTATCGTTGACCTCGCGGCGTCTCTCCCGCGCGTTATCGCAAGAATTTGGCGGCGCGCCCTTTTTGAGCGCTCGTTTTGTGACAGCGTATTCTCAACGTAGTGTTAAATATATTGCTGTCGTCAAACCTAAGTATTCAGCTGTTAGGTTGCGACTTTTCACTTCTGAATAAGGCAGAAAATATTCACTGCTGATTTTTTGCTGCTGACTAGAGCAGAGAAAATCGCTGATAACTGAGCGGTCATTATTCACTGTATACGAAGGCAGATTCTGGTAATACTCACCAATCAGTTTATTACGAAAGCACAGTGTCAATACAAAGTGCACTTTTCTGTGGCCTTACATGACATTAGACAAAAAAAAAACTAATGTCCTTCATCGGCTCAGCACACGTATTGTTCTTTGCGTCGAGCCTACCAATGTACGCGCAAGTTGTGGCTGCAACTCCTTGCAACGTAAACTCTGTGTTGCCGGGTTCATCATTTGCATCGGTTACTGCTGCACCACTGGCCCACTTCCTGTATATGCCACGCGACCATCCATCTGCCCACCTGAGTGCGCTATCTCCTGGTGCGCCAAACGCCCTCTACTAGCCGCCTTGTCCCCCGTCCTATTCAACATACTTTTACTGTGGATACCGCGGCCATTTATCACGCTTTTGCCGCAAACACCAGCGGAACGAGCGTCAGGGTTACGACATGTGCGAACGAGATTGTTCCAGGAGCAATGCACAGTGCTATTCATCGCCCAAGCAGCGGTATCTATCTCCATTCGCATCGACTGAGGCGCGGAACACTTACCGTTCAGCCTTACACCAATTGACTTTCTCCTATCGGCACACTCCTCTTCATTTCGTCCTGCCTCATTCACAACTCACAGCCGATCTGAAAACTAAATAATGCAGTTTTCGGAGGAGGAACTGCATGTAAGAGTAGGAATATGATTCCTCCAGCACGCCCGTTCAATATGGTTTTCGTAGCAGTGGAAGGCCTTCTCGTGGATGATTTGGTGAACAGCGGAGTGACATTTTCTGTCATTAGCTATGATTTGTGCAAATTCCTCAGGAAGTGATGACGCCTTAAGGTTGGTGCACACCGGCGACTAGCCGCGGTCGCGCGACCATTTGCGACTGGCGACCAGAGTGCGAGCGACGTTCACACCGGCAAGGCTTCATGCGAGCGACCGGAAGTCGCAAACCCGGAGAGTCACGTACAGATCTCGTTATCAACGAGAACTTGGTCGACCGGCGACAATCAGCTGATCAGATATGGAGCCCGCTGAGCGCGATGCGTTTGTTTTTGACGGCTGTGTTTGCGTAGCGTTCTCCCGGAAGCATCATAGACTTCGAGTCGAGTGATGAAGAAGAGGTTGTGGCGGTGCTGATGTGCTCGGTCAACGTGTGAGCGCTGGCAGCACGAAAACGTTCAAAGCAAGCAAGGCGGTGGTGGGTGAGACCGTCCCTTCGCTCGCGAGAAGTGGCTGGCCACACAGGGCGTCTGCTTCCCGACTTGCGCTCGCATGACGAGGAGTATTTCCGAGAGTAAGTTTATGGTTGTTTTACGTGCTTATAAGATAGTGCATAACATGCTATCTCATTCTTTTTTGGTGGTTAGCTTCATGCGGATGCCGCAACGAACGTTCGACACTTTGCTCGAAGTGCTGCGCCCCGCAATATCCAAGCAGGACACAAACCACCGGCCTACAATTTCGGCGCACGACTGCCTGGCCATGACCATTAGGTAAGAGCGTGTGGTTTGAAGATTAATATGCTGTGGATTGTGGCTGCGCTTCACTTGTAAGGAAGTTTCGCCTGGGCGGATAGAACGAATTGCATTTAGGACGTATGCGGGCTCGATGGTGCAGTCGTTACTGCGGTCGGCAGTTTAGGCGTAAATGAGGGGTTTGATTACGGCCGCATCGATCGCCTTTAGGTGGAGGCGAAATGCACTTAAGTTGGCGCGTTTGTTGCGCACGTACGTTAAGAATCTCAAATGGTGAATATTTCAAAACCATCTGTTGTGGCTTATTGCGTAATCAGTACGTGGTTTCAGCTTGTAAAAGCACAGAAAATAGGATTCTGCGCTACACAATGACATTACATTGTGGACGTGTCAGTTCCCGTTTTGTGTTATCCTGATGCACAGGTATTATATAGAGCGCAATTATGATGTTATAAAATAAGTGAAACACAATCCTCAGTTTTGCGAGTACAATTATGCACAAATTGTTAGGACAAATTGATGTGCTGTTCAAGGCACTCAAAGAGTATTCATGCCAAAAATATTTTTCAGCATCGAGGAGGGAGGAGGTTCAACCAACCACCCTTTATGTATCTGCATGCACGACGGTGTGTGTTTGCACAAGTACACATGCGAAATTTCTCACAAACATGAGCAGCGTTTAACCCTTGCACCTTGCTACAATGTTACGTATGTTCTGTTAAATTGACAGTGACCTAATACACTGTGGACAGTAGCGCAGTGGCAAAACGTATTGTGGATGGTAGCACATTGTGTGAAAGCAATTTAAACAATAGACTTGAGTGATGTAAGTTTTGCGAAATAGGTTCTCTTTGAATTTACAGCTTTTCAGAAATCCATGCTAAGCAAATTGCTACAGGTAAGTTTAGGTTGCCCTTCTTCAACCTGAGTGATATGAGCACGTACGCTCGTCCATGAAAAGGTTGATGCATGCTTATGATTCGCCAAATTGTGTAGGCACAGAAATATTCACTCCATATACGACAGCTTGCGGAGTGCACAAGCAGTGCGACCGTTCGCGACCAGTCGCAAATGATCGCGCGACCGCTCCTAGTCGCCGGTGTGCACCAGCCCTAATTGGGTTTAACTGTACAGCGCAATCGTTCTCTCAAAAGTGTACAATGGTTTTGTCCAAATGCGAGGAGTTGCTGACCTTGGCTGTCATGAAACTTGACATATCGAAATTTCTAAAGTTAGTCAATAAATATGCATTATATCAGAAGCTGTGACGATGCGTAGAAAATAGACAGCAGAGGTAGCACTCATTAATACATAAAAATGAGCAACACTTTGGCAATGTAGCGTCATGAAACGACACTGAAATGCAACTATGCGTGAGATTTTCAAGCTCAGCATGCTCCTTTTACAGTGTGTGTCTTCCATCATGGCTGTGCCGACAGAAATTTCACATGGCACTTATGCATTTTAGGTATGCCAAGGAAGTGCGAGATAAATTGGCGCACTACTTCGTCACAGACGGTCAGGTGCCTTGGCAGGACAAAGTGGTGAACAGCACTTGAGGCGTACAAGGTGAAGGTGGGTTGTAAATGCATTTTATTGCTTACAGAACTTATGTACATAGCATCTTCTTAAGCTAAACAAACAAGAGAAAAATCACCAGTGACACAACAGATACATTACAGGGAAAACTGTCATGTCCAAATATAATCTTGAAAACACAAAAATTAATAATTCATGTTAAAATAATTGAGTTATTGCATGGTTATCACTACAATTATCACAGAAATAAGTTTCTAAAGGGGTCATGACACCCAATTTTCAACCATAATGTGTGTTGTATGAGCTGATTCTTGTATGTTCACATACAAGCTGGCAAAATTCGAGCGATTTAGTCAAGCTGCTAATTTTTAATCGCATATTTTTATAAATGAGCTAGTCGCCTGACAGTTGGGCAATACTGACGCACTCACTATCCATGACATCACGAACCGCTTGCTCGACAAGCTGCTGCACAGTGTGCAATCTGGCAGACGGTCGTGTTCCGTCGTCAACTGCGCTTGCAATCAAATTTTTTCGCATTGTTGAAATCTCCTCTAAACCTAAATGATTTCCAGGGGTCGAAACATGGCTACTGTGTCAGAAATGTAGCGCTCGTACTTGCAGCAAATAATTTCGGATGTCAAAATGAGTCCTGTGAATGTGCAATGCGTATACCATTTGCCATTGCTCCTTCGGCTTGTGACGTCTCGCATGCCATGACAAAATGGCGGTCACTTGTGGTAGGTTGAGTTTTAGGAGCCGAGCACTTCTACGGCATATTTTTTTTATTAAAATGATCTCTTAAGGCCCCTTTTCACACGTGTACTAGCACATTTTACTATGTAGTTTTGTTTTTTGCTGACAACCGTCAATTGTTGAGTGACCAGTAATGACCACTTTAGGTTGAGACTAGAAAAGTGAACACAAGATAAAAAAAGATGGGTGTCATTGACATTATATAAACACTTCAATTCGCTTCATTGATCTGATGCAATTTTGCTTCTGCTTCATACAGCATAAGTTCTACTGCATGCATTACATCTTGTGCAATGTGCACTGGCAGCTCTCTGAGGCGTGCATCGGTACGGAGAGCGAAGAAACCAATGTTATCTTTTTTGATGACCCCCTTGTTCGCTCTGATGTGTTCAAGGTGCTCCATGCACGCTTGCGCCACAGCTTCATGGCTTGTGCCCTCTCCTGCATTGCTGCAAAGCAAGTGTGATCTGCGATTCATGCATATGAATGCTTTAAGGTTGCATTGTTACTTCGTGAAGCACCATTTAGCAAAAAAACTGTGTGAGAACGACAAGGTAGAAACAGAAGAAACAAGACAGAGCACTGACTTTCAACTGATGTTTGTGCTTTTCGGCACTAAGAAAGAAAAAAATATAGAGGAACTGAAGCAAATTAAATAGCACACTTAAAAGATAAATGTGTCAATAGGGCGTCTACCTCTCTGTGAGAAATAAATGGGCTTTTGATCTTTGAAACGGACACTCGTGTTTTGTGACAGGGTGCTGATGTTCTGATATTAACGTCTAAATATTACGGTAGTTACATGGGTTCTGTCTGCCTTAGTATAAATGTGCCCACAATAAAAACATCAGTTTAAAGTCAGTGCTCTATCCTGTTTCTTCTGTTTCTACCTTGTCGTTCTCACACTCTTTTTTGTTACTATGTCTGTGTACCAACTTGACCGAGCATTAACCTTATAAAGTTTTGTATTTTGTACCATGCGCAGGATTGTTAGAAAAAAATCTGCAAGTTTATCCTCTAAGAGTTCGCGGTATATCTCACCTAGCGCCCTCGCAGGTCCATTGTCGTCTTGACGAGCGTGACCTGCAGTGAATTATACATATTGCTTAAATGTACAGAAAGAGATCTTTTTTCGAAAAGTTGTGATTGTGATCTCTTGCCAGGAGTACCTAAAATAATTTTTTCGTTTACACACCGTTTTGATGGTGGCTGCTCTCTTGAGGTGGTTGCTGAAGCATCACTGCAGAAGGAGGCAGTATTATTATACAACTTATAAAGTGTTACAATTGCATGCAGCAGAATCTGGTGTGAAAACATTAGGCACATTCTCCAAATGTGCTAGAACATGAAGAAGGTTACAAAACATGTTTTTATGATTTAATAGATTGGCTATCTATGCATGCCCTTCATTTGTCATTACTTAGGTGGATTCATAAAGGTTTTACTCATTGCTGCAGGTGTCGACACCAGTCTCCTCAGCCGTATCAGGGGTACGTTCCGGTTCCGCTGCATGGCTTGGCCGAGGCGGTGATCTGCAGTGATGAAAACTTCTCTCTATGTATTTGATGATGCCACTAGTACATGAACAGTTTTAGGCATTCTTCAGGAGTTAAAATGCCATTATGATTTCACTCAACACGAGGTTTATTTTACACTTGCGTTACCTCTTGATTGAGCACTGCTGTATGGAAGGTGTGCATACAGAAGTTTAATGTGCCTATTATGTTAATAAAATGCTATGTAGGTTGCGCATCTAAATGAGAACAAGAGATATTCTCACGGAGATGAAGTAAAGGTAGAGGAAGAACTCAAGCAGCTGATAAGCACGCGAGGGTGTTAATCAGCCATTGTGAATCTTGCCTGAGGGTTTTCCCTATGTAAACGCATTTCGTACAAAAGTCTTTAACCCCGTAACAATATCTCACTGGCTATATGAATGAAATTTATACAGTCAATCCTAAATGGCTGTGCAAACGATGTGTCTGATGAAACTGTGCCTGCTGTCATTATGTTTCTTGAACACATGCTGCATACGACTTTTGCAGCATCATTTTACTGCTAGGAATGAGTGAATGCTTCACATTATTCAGCTCACTTGTATTGCAATCAGCACTGGGCACTTGTTCATAACGAATCGACATGAATGTGTTGCCAGTGTATGCAGATAATGCATTAGTTTGCTTAATAGCGGCCTGTCACTGATGAATACTTTGCTTTTTCAGAAATATTTGACGTTGTACAATAACCACATTCACACAGAAACATTGCCTGTGCCCTCATGTATTCCTGTGTGCTTTTGTTCAGTGTTGAGTGCTGAATGTATTTAAAAAAATGCAGTGGTTTGGGCAAGCTAACGACCTGAACACCGCCTTTCAAGCATGCTTGTATTTTTCATAATTTTGCAAAGTACAATCACCTAGTAATAAAAAATAATGTTTCTAGGTTCAAGTCCATGCGTGTACAGTTTCAAGTGCATGCACATGGTACCAAAATTTTTGTGCATGCTCACCTCTCGTTAGCCTCTTCTGCTGTGATGTGGCTGCTGCAAGAGAACATGTAATATGTGATTCTGTCAGTGCTATTGTTTGCATTTTTAGAGCATTTTCACTGTTTTGCTACAATATAAGTACTTATTCTGCATTCTTGTAATGAATATGTGCAATGCTCGTCTATGAACAGCCTCATGACACATGCAATAAGCCATCTCTTTAGATTTTTAGATTTTGTATTAAGCCTTCCTTCTTTTGGTAAATGAGAGCCGAGAATGACACAGAAAGTACACTCAATTCTCTCATTCTTACTGTTCTGTCTTCAAAGTTCTGTTTTGTGAAGCTGTCCACGTGTTACTTGTACGGTATGCTATATTTTTTGCGTTGTGCTGATGCATTGTGCTATGCTAACCAAAACATTTCATTTTCTGTTCAATGGAGGGTAAGCATTATTCATTACCTTTGGTCAATGGCACTCATGTTCCACAGTACCCTGAAAGAATGATGCACAGAGTTATTCTTCGTAGCTGTAGCCACAATTACTCGACATCAAAACAGCCCATTTCCACCATGTTCATGATCACATGCATGCCCACTGTGAATTACCTCTTGGGACTTCTATGTTTATGTGCAGTGTACTTATGTGTATTGATATGTGTGTATTTATGTGTATGTATAACAGTCATGTGAATTAAATCAACATTTTTTTTGTTTAGTACTCAATAGTCAGCTAATATTGAACTTAAGCCACAGGCTCAGATTCTCCTTCCATTAATTCAAGCATGGCCTCAAAGTGGGGCCATTTTATTGTTGGAATGTCGGCTGCTCCGGCTCCACTTCTTTGTCTTTCACGCATGTCTTGTTGTTTGCTTTTGAAGATATCACGCAGGTTCTTTAATCGTTTCTCAACAAGGACACCTGAAAACAAAACCCTTGCTGTAAGAATGTATTGTGCATACTGTATTGCTGATAAATTTTCTACTTTATTTCAGCACAATTGTGAGCGGTCTCTATTTTCTTTGCCCAGATCATTTCGGCTGTAGCACCCTAGAAATTTGAATATTAGGCATCAAAATGAATCGCATGCCATCTAAACTTAAGTATTGGTAGGGGCTTAAACATTGCAAAATCTCTGCCCATGATTGAGGGAACCTGCAGCCGAGGGTTCCAGAAATGCCGCCCACCTAGTGTTTTCGACCGTCCACCTACATGTGCACGACATCACAGCTGATGCAATGATTAGTTGTGCAAAGAGTTATGGACACTGTTTCTTGAAGATAAGCATGTCTGCCAAGCTATTGTAACAAAGAGGCTGTTTATACTGTCGGCAATTGAAGTTCACTTGCAAAAAGTCTATTTCATGAACCAGCACATGATGTCTTTATCGCCTTCAGAGTGAAACTTTCTAAGCATTACTGCATTGTGCAAAACTCCGCAGGTGAGTATATACCATTGGTATCGGCCAAGCGAAACTGTCGTGTACAGCGGGAGCGATTGTTGTCAAACAAAAGCAAACATGTTAAATAACTTGAAAAGAAGAATGAAACTAACTAGAGCAAGATGACAATTTTTGAGAAAAAGAAATGCAACAAACATAGTATATGACTCAAAGTGTAACATAGAGAGCGAGAGGAAGGAAATTATAAGAAAATAAAGGAACCAAAACATGAAAACATACCAACACATAGAAGCAGACATGAAAAATTGACTTTAAAATATAGGAACAAAGAAAACAAACAAAAACAAGGCACAGTTGGAAGCGGAGAGATATAACCTGTGGGAATAAAGGAATAATCGAAATATAAAGGCACCAATAGACAAAAACACAGGAGAGGAAAGCAACAGTTGTGAAAAAATGAGGATTAGATATGGGCCACATTACAAAGGAATAAATTCCCCCATCTGTGCTTTCCTTCAGTGTTCGTCCAGCTACTAGAACACTACCATACCTTTTTTTTTTTACGATTGCATGTCATTTGGCATCAACAGCAGATTCCCAAATCCGGACATTTGAGAGTGCTGCTAAATATGTTTTGTATGTCTTAATTACACGCTCCTCTATGGAGTGCACAAATTGCGCTCAAAGCAGAAGCTACTTTGCATTCTTTTTTAAAACAGCACAACTGCAATGCATAGGCAGAATTAAAGCGTAACACCCCCCCCTCCCTCACCGCGCACTAGATATTATGCATTGCAAATGCCGCACGTTCACAAAAGCACACATTCCCTTGGCCAGACGATGACGTACAAACACAGCAAGGAGCATGCGCGAGGTGAGTTGCCAACTGCGAGCAGTATTTCGAACGTCTGAGCTTTATTATCATCTATACAATGTTCTGTCATGTCGATTTCGATGTTAAACTCGGAAAGTCGCGTGAACAAACGTGCACACAACTGCGCTCGCATACATCACAGTCAATACATCTCATGCAAACTAAAACCTTGCAGTACAAATACCAATATTTTCATTGTTCATTCATTGGCAACGACCGCCATGCAGTACACACCTGTTCTTGCTTATATAGCTACTCAAACAAAAAATCTCGGTACTTACTCGACATGCCGAACATGCTTCCGATCTCTGCCCAAGCCCGGTCCTTCTTTGTCCGATCTTTAAAAGAAGGGTGCCGCTTGTCATACAGATATGGGTACATTTTAATCGCGTCGATGAGGAGCTCGGCCGAGTACCCAAAGCTGGCCGTGGTGGCATTCGCCTGATGCGAGGAAAAATCCACGGAGGAACGTACGTGTCGTTCGTACCTCACGGCAGTAGGCAAGGGCAACGAGAAAAAAAATAACATACGAGGTGGCCGGATGTAAACAAAAGCTGACGTCACTTCTGGTCTTCGCTGATTGGTTAAACTGTTTTGCGACTGCAGTCGCGCGACCAAAAAATCGATCAGGAAGCGACTGGCCAAAACAGTCGCTTTGCGACCGTTTGCGACCGTTCGCGACTGCTTGCGACCAGTCGCAAATGGTCGCGCGACCGCGGCTAGTCGCCGGTGTGCACCAGCCTTTATAGTGAGCCCACTCTATTCTCAGCACAAGAGAATATCGTTCGCCCTGACACTCTTTGTACTGTCCGTGTTTTTATTGACGACATCCTTCACTACATCTAGTTTACTGTGCTCACCTGGTGCTCTCACCAAGTATATCTAGGGACTTTCTGTCTTCTTCGGTGGCAATATGTTGTGTTCTGCACCTTACTGATACAGACTCTATGCTCGACAAAGACATATACAAGCTACCTCGCCTGATCATTGCGGAAGATTTTGAGCAACTGCCACGCCAAGAACGAACAGTGACCCTAACATTTAAGGACATCGACCGTGACGACGTCCTGGTGTACACTTCGTCAAATAGCGTTACTAAAGGCATAATTCTTGCGTCAGGTGTGGTACGCTTTCACAACGACTCTGCGTTCATGATTTCTGCATCGAAGAAGATTCTCCTTCCACAAGGCACCACAGAAGCCTATGTTGTAGATGTTCAGCCTATAAGCGTCGCACCACTTAAGCCAGTCTTTATCAAGGACCTTCCTACTTCTGAGCCTGGATCACCATCCCCCCCCCCCCCTAGCCCTTATTAGTAATGACTTCATGGCTACGGAGGCACTGCAGCTGCTTGCTTTGCTAGCAAAACACGCCAATTCTGCTCCTCGACATTGGGCCAGTCTACTAGTACAGTACCTACTAGCATTAATACAGATGGAATATCTTTTTTGCAACGCCACCCATGCAACGTGTTTGTCGCTGAGTGAAAAACCAAGAAAGAAAAACGCTGACATGCTTTAATGAGAAGTAATTCATTCATCAGCTAGTCCATGGTCGTCCCCTGTTGTTTTGGTTCGAAAGAACCATGGCTCCGTGTGCTTTTGCGTCGATTAGCAGGGTCTCAACAAGGTCACACGTAAGAACGCCTACCCCATTTTACGCATTAACGATGCCCTTGATTCCCTACATGGCGCGCAATACTTTTCGAGCCTTGATTCGCGTTCAGAATATTGGCAAAATCCAATTCACGAATACGATAAAAAACAGAACTTTCAACTCCTGGTTCTGCATTGCGCCTGCAACCTTTGAGTGCATGAATGGCACTGTGCAGCGTGGCCTTAAAATGGAAGCAAGATTAGGGAGTGGGCTAGTTGGTATTCCAAATCTTTTTCAGCTGAAGCACGAAAAGGTGTACAATGGACGAGGGGACAACAAGGACAGGTCATTGTTTCTGATGTACCCTTCATGTGATCCGAAGAATGCGAATCAGTGTTTCACTTGCTGAAGGAAGCACACACGTCAGTGCCAGTACTCTTCCATTTTGATAAGACCACCCCGACGCTCTTGCATACACGCGCCAGCGGCTGCGGTATCGGTGCTGCTCTTTTGCAACGCGAGGACTCTTTACGGGAGTGAATCGTAGCGTACGCTGGTAGAGTGCGCAACGCTAATGAGAACTATACGATCACTGAACAGAAGTGTACTTCTCTGGTTTGGTCGGTATAGAAGTTCCATCCTTATATTCACGGCCATCAATTCACTATTCTAACGGACCACCATGACTTATGCTGGCCATCTAAAGAAAGAATCTGTCCAGGCACCTGGGTTGGTGAAATTTACGCCTTTGAAATTATTTATAAATATGACAAAATACATCAAGACGCCGACGCTCCTTCGCATTTTACAACATCGCCCAACGCTCCCACAACCATTTCCGAAAACACCAGTTTATTGGACATCTCTTCTAGTTTGGTTGCCTTGCTCGCCTGGCTGGACTAGCTGCACGCCGATGACGAACAACCGTTCACCTCTCGCCAGCTGGATGACCCGTACTTTCGACGCATATAAGGCACCTTTCTTCAGCTTCGCGTCCACCCAACGCACGGCTTCATCGTCAACTAGACTAATTTAAGCTGGAGGAAGTTTATTATGTAGTCCCAATTATCATCCCAATGATCAACTCTGGGTGCCTGTTCTACCATGGCCTCTTTGACATCATGTGCTCAGCGCCTTTCACGACGATGCCATGGATGACCAGCTCGACTTTCACAAACCTACGACCACATTCGAAGCTGATTTTACTGGCCTGGCCTTCCTACCAGGGAATCGAGGTACGTGGTTTCTCTCGACTTCTGCCGATTTCTTCCTGCTAACTAATTACAGCCAACTCTATGTCCCACAACATCATTTGAGGCTTTAGGTGTGAACCATTATGGGCCTCTTACTATCACTGCCGCTGGAAATAGATGTATAGTCAGCGCCGTTGATGATCTGACACGCTGCGCCAAAACAATTTCCGTGGTTACTGGTGCAGCTGCGAAAGTTGCGATCTTCGTTCTTCAGGCCATAATTATGTGTCATTGTGCTTCCCGCATACTCCTAAACGATCATGGAAAGGTATTCTTATAGCAACTGCTAAGTGAATTTCTGCACGCTTTTCGCACTACACAGCGTCTAGCTACCATCCTCTAACTAATGGTCTGATCGGGAAACTTCACCGTGCTCTTGCTGATATGATCGCGGTTTACAGTCACCAGACAACAAAAAGTGGGATAAACGTCTACCATTTCTCATTTTCGCCTACGACACCAAAATTTAGCGCACAATCGGATACTCACCATTTTATTTCTTTTATGGACGTTCAACAGCATTGTTGTTGACATTTTCTTCTTCTCCGGGAATCGCACTTCATTAACGTCTTCTTGCGAGGATTATATTTCTAGCATTTCCCAGTGTTGCTAGCGTACTCGTATGAACACAGAAGCTACGAAACAAGAAAAGAAGGCCGTTTATGACACTCCTCATTCGTTTGCCGCATTCCGACCGGGAGACGAGGTGCTGCTGTTGACACCCACCAGTACACCTGGTCTGTGCGACGAGTTACAGCTTCGATTCATCGGCCCCAATGCAATATATAGACACTTTAAACTTTGACAGAATATATCTACAAGTAATCACATATATCTTGCAGTTGTGGCTGAAACTAAAATTGAAAAAATCACGTTTGAACTGAGCATTGGTGCTACCAACCACAGATATCTTCTTGTAACCTGAAGTAGCTTGGCCGCTGGATTCCTCGCCCGGGCTGTGGGTGCTGGCGCTTGCGTTTTTTTTTTGGTCTCGGGGGCTCTCGTTGCAGTGTCTGTGGTGCGTTGTGGTGTCGAAATGTTTTGATAGATTTAGTACGTGGGACGTTGAACTTGATCTATGATCTTTTAGTGCTCTTGTAAAGAAGGCGAAAAAGAGAAAAATGGCAGACATCACCCAATTAGAGAATGTTTACTTAGTTTCATGCGCCTTGACGTGCTCACTATCTCACACAAAAATTTCAAGACTGTGCCAAAGAGAAAGAAAACTTTTCCAGTATTTGTGGCAAGGCTAATCTTTCAACTAAAAGCCTAAAACAAAAAGTTTCAAAATTAAGAGCTTTTTTGTGAAGAAAAGACCACCTTCGAAAAATGAAATAAGAAAGACCTGGCCTCAAATTTGACCAAAATGTTTCAGACAAGAACGCGTACGTCATTCCATATGCGGTTTTCATAAAATGTGTCCTCATTTGTTTCGTTACCGAGACATATTACGCCAAACTGAACCTTGATGCGTGTTGATTCAGTGTCATTGATGCTTATGTGTTTATTTATTGATTTTATTTATTTACTTATTACCCACATCGCCCATACAGGTATTATAGTGGGGGGGGGTACAAGGAAAGAACATGAAAATTGGCAGGTTTACATAAGATTACATAAGGATTACGTATGTTTACATGAGTTGCATTGCGTGAAAATCTACAGTAATAATTACTTCGCTGCAGCGAAACTGCCGCATGGTGGCTTTCTGAAGAAATTGAATTCTCTGATTTTGTGTGCCTAGCTTGTGTTGTGGTGGGCTACTTATGCTCTCGAAAGGGCGAATGCGTACGCACAACCTCACCTACAAAAGTCAGAAGAAAACAGGATGCGCCTGCTCAAGACAACAATCGCTCCTTCATGAAGAAATGCATGCTTTACTCAATCACTGTTTTGAGTTGTACAGGCTTTTCCCGAGACGCATAAAGTAATTGCAGCAAATTTCTGTCTCTAATAGCCGCGGTTTGCAGTGTACAAGATCAACTTGCACCACCAGTATTGCAGTGCGCGAGTCACTGCGAGCACGTGGTTTAGGCGGCTTCACAAGAACTCGCCTTGCACACGAAACAAAGCATAGTGCAAAATAACAAAAACGCCGACCAAAGTGAAATACACAAAGGTTAAAAAGACGTTCCGGCTCGTTTTGACTGTGAACAAGGCTCCCGTGTGGGGAGCCGAAACGTCTTTTTACCTTTTGTGTATTTCAGCTTGGTCAGCGTGTTTCTTATTTTGCAGAATGTTTGTCCCCGACCAGACGGTATTCCGTCGGACTCTTGACTATACAAAACAAAGCATCTGCATGCAATGACTGGGTGGCTTAATTCACAGATAAAAGCCAGAATCAGCAGGTGCAGTGTTATCAATGTGTTTACTGACTGGCTGCTCCTCATCAACTACGTGCTTTGGACGCTGTAAACATCTTACCAATTTGACGCAGAATGTGTCTGAACAACATTTATAAAACAGTCTGTCTGTCTGTCTGTCTGTCCCGTCGCGTACATCTTCAAACATTTTCCGCCTAAGAGTGGCACATACCAACGTTCGGTATTCGCCACTGGTATGGTGGTATGTGCCACTGGTTATTGACAGTTTATATAAACTCGGGAGCGGTGAGTAGAGACATGGGTAATTTCAACGTGTAAGCGTTAAGAAAAAGTGGACATCAGCAGAGTTTACTCAAATAATGCAACCAAAAAATGACAGAGTCGCAGCAAGAATGGACCCCGCATTGTGCATGATAAACAAATTTTCTACCACAGAACTACACGAGATCTTGTAACTGCTTTTCAGATGAGCTATAATGCTTGTGAAGCGTCCAGTTTACATGCGGTGATGCCTATTCAATTTTATAAACATTACTTATGTGGTCCTACAATAAGAAGTCACCACGTTTTGAGATAAACTGTAGTTAGGCGCGATGCACCGAAGGTGATTGAAAGTTTATATCAACAAAGGACCAGCATAAACAGACATCCGTAATTTTATTTGAAGAGCGTTAAGAAACATTTTCGTATCTCCTCTAAGTGCATGGCAACAATTGTTTGAAGCTGTAGGTGCTAAGTTCCGTGTTGTCTACGTTGAAGTCGCCAATTATTATAAAGGTTGGACATGTGGACGGATGGACACGCAGATGGAAAGGTGGACGTATGCATAGATGGTAGGATGCATGAATTGACGGATGGCCATATTCATGGACAGACTAATAGAGCAGGTGGTTGTGTACTGTGCTGTCATGTAGGTGAATAATGTTCATGTAAAGGCTATTATTTACACATACGTTTTTGTTTCTTGTGCTAGTGTTCAGTTTTGGTTCGGGTTTTGTGTGGCGTGATTAACGCCAACTAGTTCGACCCTAAGGAGCTTCGCCCCTAAAAGCTGGAATTGGTAGCGCTGACCCAATGAACCCTTAGAATAAATACCATGGTCCCTGCAGGCATCGAACATCAGCCTTCTGAGTGGCTATTAAGTATTCTACGACAGAGCCACGCCAGGACTTGGAACTGGTTTTTAAGTTAATCGTAATGTTCTTGAAACACTAATTTCGTGTGCAGCTGTGCAAGGCCAGTTCAGATTTTTTCAATATTATTCTCAGTCTGACAGTCCCTATCGCTCTCCTTGGCTTTGCACTCCACCCGAAACGACCTGCAGGCTCCCATCCATTTGGATAAACACGTCAAGCAGACTTCTAGGCGCGCTGCGCCGTACACACCAAAAGACGAAACATCACCGCCAAATGCACTCAATGCCGCATCTATGGCGGTGATGGCAAGCCTCTGTAGAGAGAATTACAGACCATGTCCCTGTAAACAAGTGCCAGCACGATTAGCAGGACAGCTCTGATCCTTCGGAAGAAAAGAGAGGGAGTATGAACCAAGTGCCCTTCACAGTTGTGTCCTTGATTTGGGTGCACGTTAAAGAACCCCAGGTGGTCAAAATTTCCGGAGTCCTCCACTACGGCGTCTCTCATAATCATATGGTGGTTTTGGGACGTTAAACCCCACAAATCAATCAATCAATCAGTTGTGTCCTTCATGAAAAAAAAGGGCAGATCCCACGTACAGTGGGAATCGATGATATGCGAAGCACGGTTGATATGTGACTTTAAGATTACCACAACGTTACGACGTGGAGGTAAATTATGCCGTACACGACTTCCATGTAATGATTACCATGTTTGGATGTGTTGTTTACCTTCGTCATCTATCCACGTCACGTGATACCAAATTTAATACATGGGAAGCAAGCGAAACGGCCGCGAGCACGCTATGAACGTGGTATGTTGTCAGGTTCTTATACATGGCACGCGAGTCATGATTATCATGTTTGAACCATATACCATCGTCATCCGTTGACGTCACAGAACAATAAATTTGGTATCTATTGGCTTATAAAACGGCCGCAAGTGCATCATGAAGGGCCTAATATACTCTAACGCAACGTTGATGCGCGCGCACGCTGGGCACAGTGACGCTACATTAGCCGAACTCGAGCACTTTATATATAATCTGACGCCGCGCATGACCGGCGCCACCAGCGTCCCTCGGCGCGGCTAAGGTTTTTAGATAGATGAAACAAACTTGTTTGATCTAGGGACCTTAGGCGCGGCCACAGAACACCTACTACCTACTGACGGCCACCGGCGCGAAATGCGACCGCCAATGCGTGACGCAGATAGCATTGCATTTGACTTTTTTTCGTGACGGAGGGACGCCGGACGCCCTGAAACGCGCATACGTCAAAACAACGCAGCGCGCCGCGTGCCAGCGAGTATATGGCAAGACCGGCGCCTGACGTGGAAAAACTCCGGCATGACGCGACGAAATGAACGCCGGGACGCACGAGCGCCGGGACACGTCGAAGTGCATTAATGCCTTGACTGGAGCTTGTAGTCATTTTCACATGACACGCATCTCATGATTATCACGTTTGCATAAGCCACATACCTTCGTCATCAATTCACGCCGTGTAATACCAAATTTGACATATGCAAAGCTAGCGAAAAGCCCGCGAGCACATTATGAGTGTGGCATGTTGTCATATTGTTACATGACACGAATGCCTTGATTATCCCGTTTGGATGTGTCATTCAACTATGTCATCCGTTCGCGTCACGTAATACCGAATTTAGTACACGTGAAGCAAGCGAAACGGCCACGAGCGCATCATGAAAATAACATGTAGTCATGTTGTTACATGACACGCATCTCATGTTTATTATGTTTGCACCAGTCTCATATTTTCGTCATCCATTCACGTCCCGTTATACCTAATTTGGTATAAGTGAAGCTAGCGAAGCGACCACCAGCGAATCATGAGCGTGGAATGTAGTCATACTGTTACATAACACACATCTCATGATTATCATGTTTGCACCAGTCACATACCTTCGTCATTCATTCACGCACTGTAATACCAAATTTTGTATATGTGAAGCTAGCAAAATGGCCGCGAGCGCATCACGAGGATGGCATGCAGTCATGTTGTTACATCACACGCATGTCATGATTTTCAAGTTAGAGTGTATCATTTGTGTTCGCCATTGCAATCATGTCATACCATACCAGTCTTGCACCATGCCATGTGAACGAAACCACCGCAAGAGCTACAGGACCATGAAATGTTAATCATGACATTCGTGACATACATTTCATTTTTTCATGTTATGACTACTCAAATATGTTCGTCATTGAGTCATTTTATGCCATAGCAAGTTTAATATTGATACCATTGTCGAAACGGCCAGAAGAGCTAAAAGTTGTAGGCGGCTAGATAGATAGATAGATAGATAGATAGATAGATAGATAGATAGATAGATAGATAGATATGCTCAATGTCGCCAAAGTTTGCTAAGAAATGCTTCGCACAAAACAGAGGTACTCGTGTTCCTGCCGTCTTCCGACCTACTGTGGAAGCTGGAAGCTTGTGGAAGGTCAACCCTAATATGTGGCATCAGTGATTGTAACGTTGGCTCAAGAGAATGTTGTCAACCATCGCCTCAACAAAAATAGAAGATTGGTGGTTACAGTGTCAGCTGTGCCCGCTGCAAACAATTGGCTCACTGTGACTGAACTTGCTGGCGTAGCTGTAGAAGCCCGAGTTCCGTACTCATACACGACGAGCTATGGAAAAATACAAGATGTTCCTCTGAGGTACTCACACGAAAAAGTACACTACCTACGGGATCAAGGTGTCATTTCAGCGAGGAGGCTCACCACGTTCACACCCGAAGAGGGAGAAAAAGTAAGAGAGGAATGTCGTCGATCTGTTATTTTGGAATTTAGCAAGGATTAACCACTACCTAAAAGAGTTACGCTTGCCTTTTGTAGTTACTCGGTCGCCGAATACGTTGGAGAAGCTACAAAGTGTTGAAAGTGTCAAAGGCAAGGTCACATATCGGGGCACTGCACAAGCCCGGTATGCTGCAAAGTGTGTGCTGGGCCTCACTCGCACAAGGAATACAGCTGAAGAGCACAACCTAAGTGTGCAAACTGCGGTGGTCTACACCCTGATACTAAAAATGCTACTACACTCGCACGCACGTCGGAGCAAGCACAAGAGAAACCACCAAGATGGAACGAACAACCGCTTAACCTTGGTGTGGTATTCATGAGTATGAAAGACGTCTCTCAAGAACAACCACCACAAAGCCAAAAGACATCCGCTAGCACGTACGGAGATGTTACTAAAAAGAAACGTGGAAAATCCATGGGCTTATTGTCTTCATCAAAATCATCGCAACGTGTCTCGCAAGACCCACAAAGCCCGCACTATCATAACCAGTCTCAGTCACCGCAACACGATAAGAAGATCTACGAGAGCCAGCAACACGGAAACACTGACCAAGACGTCGCACGCATACTCAATACTATGTTGTTTGCAGCCCTCGCCCTTGTCTGCGCAAATCTCTAGACTAGAAGGGTCCCACAGGTAGACGCAATCCTTGCAATGAAGCCTCTGGTGTCGACGTGCTTCACAGTAGCAATCATGGCTTTCTTCACCGTAGCAATCATGTCTTTCCCAACGATATCACCACCTGAACTGACAATCCATAAAATATCTCGCACATCCACCATATTCAAGTTGAACGCTTGCGGGCTTCACTCGAAGCTTTCAGATTTCCGACAGCTGGTGCAAGCGTACCGATTCCCTTTCATCGTCATCTCTGAATCACGAGTCGGAAGACATCTCAGAATCAACGGGTACTATTTTCATCATTCAAGACCACCTGACAATATCAGCAGGTTACGCATAGGCATTCGCAGAGATACTTCGGCGTTCCAGATCCTACCCTACAACGACAATGAATATGCAGAAATAGGTAAACAAGAATACACTCTTATTGGAGTATACCTGGAGCCAGACAGGCCTTTCGATGCTTAAAAACTTAAAAATATCATTTCAAGAACACCTTCTTCAGACATAATTCGTGCAGACTTCAAGGCCCACAATGAAATTTGGGGCCGCTCACAAACTTGTGCGTAAGGAGCCAAGCTCGCAAAACTACTCTTAAAACATTCCATTGAACCTCTGAATGATAGCAGTGTCATATATCTATGGGGCTTTCCAACTACAGGCAACATTGAGGTCAGTTTCTAAACAAGCTCATTTGCCCGTAGCTTTCACTGGCACGTCGACTTGAAAACACGGGGCAGTGATCACTACCAAATTATAATACCAGCTGTTGGTGCGAAGATGTCTTCAAAGAAATTGGTTACGAGATCTACAGATTAGGAAGCATACAAAGACACCACTAGCAAAGGAATTACTGGTGCCACAAAGTACGAAGAATTGCTCACTATAATGTCTCATTGCTAAGAGCATGCACACGTTTTTCAGCTAAGATTGAGAGATTTAGTCAAACAAAGAGGAGTTTGAAAAATTGTGTGCTATTCGCAGGCGAGCTTAAAATATTGTGCACAAAGAGTCTTAAAGACCTTCAAGCCTGCCGACGGACACGACGTGATATCCGCTGTTACCTGGATAAACGTAACTGACAAAGATGGCGCAACTTTTGCCCCATACAGAATGTTCGTCAACCGGTAACCTAAATATGGCGGGTTTTTAGAGGCATGTTCACGCCACTCCAACAGCTTCGCCTTTTCTCCGCATTTTTCTTTTACGGACAGAAATCCCTTCAGGGTTGTCAGAAGGAAACTGCACACTGTTATCCTCAACTTCAATACCCTGGAGCTCTTCCTCAAGCAACAAATCTGACTACCCACGAGATGCAGTGCCAGCAATAGATTTGCCTTTCAAAATTGAAGAAGTGAACACCGCGATCAGTAAATATAACCGGCACATATCACTCGTTGACGACGAAATAAGCTATGAAGCCAGTGCAAAGTTACCCCGCATCTCCCACCTACGACTCCTAGCATACTATAATTGCACATGGCTGCCTGGCAAAGTTCCCGCAGAATGGAAGCTCGCTTAAGTAGTGCCCATTTTGAAACTTGCAAAGCAGCCAAAAAGCAGTGCCTCTTCGCGACCCGTCGCCCTGCTGAGTTGCGTTGGCAAGCTTATGGAGCGGATGGTTCAAAAACGAATGACTTGTTTTCTAGAAGGCCACATCAAATTTCCTCAAGAAATGAACGTATTCCGCCAAAGCAGATCAGCTATCGGTAATGTCATCAGCCTCACTCTTTTCTCGAAGAGGACCTCTTTGCTGGATGGATCCCAAAAGCTATCTTCCTCAACATCAAAGCAGCTTTTGACTTTGTCTTTTACCATGCCTTTCTTGCAGCCATGGTCAGTCTTGGCCTTGGAGGAAGACTATAGATAGACTAGGAGCTTGATTTCCTGCCTGCAGTAGTGTAGTCTAGCCAAGATTTGACTAAGAGTGTAGTCATACACCATCGGCTGGGACTTCGAAAATCTTTATGATAAAGTGGAAATTGAGACAAATATGAAGTATCCATAAAGTGGCCATTACGTTCTTTTTTTGCGACACGATTTTAAAAGTAGGCGAAATTGCTGCAAGTAGTTGAACCTAGTGACCATGTTCTCGCAATTGCAACAATACAACTTCCATACTACAATACAGCTTTCAGCTGATTGAGCATGTCATGTCAAGATTATTGGTCCAGGACATTGATATTGTCGCGCGTGAACAAGAGGGACTTCAGGTAAAGAATACCGCGTAGTCACAGAGGCGCAGGTCAGGGACACCACAACCAAAAAACAAAAGCCTCGGCGAGAGCGCGCTAGCCCAACAACTTCTTCCTCGTTTCTTCTCCTCGATGCGGGCTCGTGCTCGCCGCAGTTCATGGCCAGGTGGCATTATTCCCCCACTGAAAAAAAAAGCATCGCCCCGATGCTCGCGCGAATGGTAGTGGATAAGCGGAAGTAAAGCAGACATGCACACTGTGGGCACACTTAAGAAAAAAAAAACAACAACAAAAGAACAAGGCTGAGGTACGGTCCCACTAACGTACGAAGTACGGCTTGAGCCGTACAACGTGAACAATCTCTGGGTAGTGCTTTCGACGCTGGGGTGACATGGTTCCATATGGAACCACCTCATAATTCACGTCACTGATGCGACGCACTACTTTGTAGGGTCCAAAGTAGCGACTCAGGAGCTTTTCGGACAACCCTTGGCGGCGAACCGGAGTCCATACCCAAACTAGATCTCCTGGGTGGTATTCGACCTGTCGATGGCGAAGATTGTAGCGGCGTGCATCTGCAGTTTGTTGTTGCGTAATATGCAGGCGTGCCAACTGTCGAGCTTCTTCGGCAAACTGAGCAAGCTGCTCAGCGTCAGGTGTGAGCGACCCGTCGTAATCGTGTGGCAACATAGCGTCCAACATGGTCTGGACCTCACGCCCATAGACGAGACGGAACGGTGTGAATCGTGTCGTTTCTTGGATGGCAGTGTTGTAGGCGAATGTTACGTATGGAAGGACCTGATCCCACGTCTTGTGTTGAACGTCTACATACATGGACAACATATCGGCGATGGTCTTGTTAAGTCGTTCCGTCAGGCCGTTAGTCTGCGGATGATACGCCGTCGTCTTGCGATGGCTCGTGAAGCTTAGCTTGAATACATCGTCAATGAGCTGAGCCGTGAAAGCTGTTCCGCGATCAGTGATGACGCAAGACGGGGCGCCATGGCGAAGAACGATCTGTTCGACGAAAAACTGGGCAACATCGGAAGCTGTAGCTCGTTGCAGGGCTCTTGTCTCGGCGTATCTCGTTAGATAATCTGTCGCTACAACTATCCATTTGTTACCGGCAGATGACAGAGGAAACGGCCCCAGTAAATCCATGCCTATTTGATCGAACGGCGACCTTGGTGGTGTGATTGGTTGCAGCAGGCCTGCAGGCTTCAGTGGCGGAGATTTGCGGCGTTGACATTCACGGCAGCTTTTCACATATCTCTTGACGTACATAGCAAGTCTCGGCCAGTAGTACGCCTGTTGAACTCTGGCGAGAGTTCGTGAAGAACCTAGATGCCCGGATGTGGGTTCGTCGTGGCAGGCCAGAAGAATGTCGTCTCGCATGTCAGATGGGACCACTAGCAAGTAGGCTTTTCCATTGCCGTTCGAGTTTGATTTATACAAGACACCGTTCCGCAGGCAGAACGAAGAGAGATTGCGAGAGATGTGCCGAGGTACGGGTGTGTTGCGTCCTTCTAGTTGGTCAATGATTGCGCGAATCTCGACGTCATCGTGTTGTCGTGCGATCAAGTCTGTTGCAGTGAGGACTCCGAGAAAGCCGCAGTCATCGTCATTGTCGGGATCACAAACTCCGGTAGGTGCACGTGACAAGGAATCAGCATCTTCGTGCTTGCGGCCTGATTTATAGACAATGGTAAGGTCAAACTCTTGCAAACGAAGGCTCCATCGTGCCAGACGCCCAGACGGGTCTCGTAAATTGGCTAACCAGCACAATGAGTGATGATCAGTAACTACTTTAAAGTGACGACCGTAGAGGTAAGGCCTGAATTTCATAGTGGCCCACACTACTGCTAGGCACTCTTTCTCCGAGGTGGAATAGTTCATCTCGGCGCGAGACAGGGCACGGCTGGCGTAAGCTATCACGCGCTCGGTGCCTTCTTGATGTTGGACAAGCACGGCGCCGAGACCTACATTGCTCGCGTCGGTATGAACTTCCGTGGCAGCATCCTCGTCGAAGTGAGCAAGAACTGGTGGTGCCTGCATACGCTCACGTAGATCGATAAAAGCCGCGTTCTGTTCTTCATTCCAAACGAATGGTACGTCGTCACGTGTGAGACGAGTCAGAGGCTCGGCAATTCTAGAAAAATTGGCGATGAAGCGACGATAGTAGGCGCACAGACCGAGGAAGCGGCGTACTGCTTTCTTGTCACGGGGAACGGGAAAGGAGGCTACTGCGGTTGTCTTGTCGGGGTCAGGTCGAACACCGTCTGCGTTCACAACATGCCCCAGAAATTTAAGTTCTTTATAGCCAAAGTGGCATTTTTCTGGCTTCAGCGTGAGGTTCGCAGAGTGGAGTGCTTCCAGAACAGCCTGCAGACGTTTCAAGTGTTCCTCGAAAGTGACCGAAAATACGACGACATCATCGAGATAAACTAAGCAGGTGTTCCACTTCAGACCGGTAAGAACAGTGTCCATCATTCTTTGGAATGTCGCTGGTGCAGAACACAGGCCGAAGGGAAGCACCTTGAATTCATACAGGCCGTCCGGTGTAACAAAAGCAGTTTTTTCTCGGTCTCTTTCATCAACCTCAATCTGCCAGTATCCGCTTTTCAAGTCTATGGATGAAAAATACCTTGCTCGCCGTAGTCTGTCTAGTGAATCATCGATGCGTGGCAGAGGATACACGTCTTTTTTTGTCACGTCGTTCAGCTTTCTGTAGTCCACGCAGAAACGCAACGTTCCGTCCTTTTTCTTTACAAGAACGACTGGCGATGACCATGGACTATTGGACGGCTGTATAACATCATCCTGAAGCATCTCTTCGACTTGAGCATTGATCGCGTCACGTTCTTTGGCAGAAACTCGGTAGGGTTGTTGCTTTATGGGCGAGACATCGGTGTGTATAATAATCCGGTGTTTCATAAGGGGCGTTTGACGCACCTTTGAGGATGAAGCGAAACACTCTTGAAATTCAAGCAACAGCTCCTGCAGCGCTGTGCGTTCTTTCTGCGTGAGGCTCGAATTGATGTCCACCTTTTCAAGAGCCTTAGAAACGCCGGTCGATGTCGATTGTAGCCCACTATTTATTGATGCGGCAGAAAAACATTCAGCAACGTCTTCGATGGGGTAGGCGAAAGCGATAGCGGTGCGTCGAAACAGGTGCCGCTGCTCATTACTAAAATTTGTCACAAGCAGCGTGGCACGTCTGTCGTGAAGCGTAATGAGGCTGCGGGCTGCGCAGACACCTATGCTAAACAAAAGTGTCAAGTTGCCTTCGGCGACTGCCTCACCGTCACGTATCTCGTCACACACGACTTCAACCAGGATGCTTGAACGTGGAGGCAACGTGATTATGTCGGCCGAAACACGAAGCGAACTGAGATGGCTGTCATCAGGCTTTTCTGCTTTGTCTGTAGAGAACGTCACTGTGCGCTGTCGGAGGTCAATGATAGCGCCGTATTCACGTAAAAAGTCGACGCCTAGGATGAGGTCTCGGGAGCATTCAGGAAGTATAAGGCAGCTGCAGAGAAATGTGCGTTTGCGAATGCCGACTCTAATCGTGCAGATACCGAGAGGGGTGACGACGTGCCCGCCGGCTGTACGGATTCGTGTCCCGTACCACGGCGTACCCACTTTCTTGAGATGCGTCGCCAGTTTTCTGCTCATGATGGAGTAGTCGGCCCCTGTGTCTAATAAAGCTGTAATATCGTGGCGGCCGTCGAGCACTACAGGTATATCTAGGGAAAGTCGGCTTTCTGATTCGGGAGCTGTCGTCGTTGAACCACTGCTGGTACGTACTCGCATGGATTGGGGCCCTTGTTCGTGTCGTTTATCAGCGGCCCCGCCCCCGAAGGTCGCTGTCGTTAGTTTTCCCGCCTAGGGCTGAGCGGCCGTGCTGGCGCCGCCCCTGGGTAGTTCGGGACACTTGACGAAGACCTTCTTGGAGATGGTGATCGTGACTGGCGCCGCGGGAGCAGTGGCATGCGCTGCTCGGACAGGTACTCCTCAATCGCTCTGGGTCTTTCGCCAAATCTTGGCCTGGGTGAGTCGACGGCGAAACCCTGAAGTCCGAGGCGACGGTACTGGCATTCGCGGTACACGTGTCCGGCTTCGCCACAGTGGTAGCACAGCGGCCGCCTGTCCGGTGTGCGCCATACGTCCGATTTCCGCGGGAGGAGCTGCCGATTCTCGAAATGCTGGACTGGTTGAACTGCTGGGAGTGGATCGCGATGTGCAGGGTGTACGAAACGGCGTGGAGGAGCGTAACGACTCGCAGCTTCGGCGTACGATGCAGGAGCGACGTAACAGCTCACAGCCTCGGCATAAGATGCACGGTGAGGCTCGATCGGTACAGGCGGGGAAGCATCGTTGGACAGCGGGACTTGCAAAGCCTGCTGTACTTCACTCCTGATGAGGCTGGAGATGGATCCCGCAGCAGGTGGAGGCGGCCCGTGAATCTTCTGCAGCTCGTCGCGTACCACCGATCTGATGAGGTCGCAGAGAGCTTCGAGATTGACGTTACTCCCCGCAACTCCAATCTGGTCCACCGGCGAGGCAACATTCACGTGGCGGTCGTACACAGCTGATCGCTGCTGCAGCATGTTTTCCATTGTCGTTGCTTCAGTTAAAAACTCTGCCACAGTATTCGGGGGACTTCGCACGAGACCAGCGAAGAGTTGCTCCTTAACTCCTCGCATTAGGTGGCGCAACTTCTTGTCTTCTCCCATACCTGGGTCAGCGCGACGGAAAAGGCTCGTCATGTCCTCCACGTACGCCATCACGCTCTCGTTCGGCATTTGGATGCGTGATTGGATGGCCCGTTCCGCTCGTTCACGGCGATGGGGGGTCAGCGTAACTTGCCAGCAGCTGACGGCAAAACATCGTCCACGACGAGAAGGGTTCGCGGTTCTCGTACCAAGTACGAGCTCCGTCCTCAAGGCTGAAATATACATTCCGCAGCTTGTTGGCGTCGGTCCACTCGTTGAAAGCCGCAACGCGTTCAAAGTGAGCCAACCAGTCCACAACATCCTCCAACATGGAGCCACGGAACACCTTCGGCACTCGTGGCTTCTGCAGCGTGTAATTAGCCATCGGAATATTTTCCGTACCGCTCTGGGGTGGTGCAGTTGATGCCATCTCCGGTAGAGGTTCACGCTCGGGGGACAATCCTCGGATTCTCCGGCTGGCCCGGTGGACAGGTGTTGCGACTGCGGGTATAGGGCTCCCAGGAGGCGTTTGGATCATTGACTGGGAATACCCAGCGACTCCACCAGTTGTCGCGCGTGAACAAGAGGGACTTCAGGTAAAGAATACCGCGTAGTCACAGAGGCGCAGGTCAGGGACACCACAACCAAAAAACAAAAGCCTCGGCGAGAGCGCGCTAGCCCAACAACTTCTTCCTCGTTTCTTCTCCTCGATGCGGGCTCGTGCTCGCCGCAGTTCATGGCCAGGTGGCAATATCATGTGAAGGTGGTGTAGCGTTAACTTAAAATTCACTATAAATTTATATCAGTATAGGTGCAAACTGCTGCGTAACAAATCTGATTTTGCCGCTTACCTCTTGGGATGCACTTTTTTGCAGTTCATGAATACGACTGAAGGTATATGGGTTTTGAACACGACTCAACGAAATCCACAATTTTGCAAGAAAGATACCAACATTAACATGACAGCAAACGAAACATACTTTCTTCGGTCATATCAAGAAAATGACACAATGTAAGAGTCTTGGCCACATACAACTCTCGCTTCACGTATGGAGTGTAAATTTACTTCGTTATTTTTACAGTGTGAACATAAGCCTTGTAGGAGAGTTCGGTCACTTTGCTGGTGATGAGGACGTTCGCAATCTAATTACAATTATAGGCGGTAAGTGGGAACAAATCTTCTTCATTTCAAAATCATTGCAAAGTGTGATCTAATTTTGCAAATAAAAAAAACGATTGGGCGGGAACTAGACAAGTACACAATAAACATGGACAAACGCTGCTATGCGCCTCAGTCTACTTCCTCGTCTGGCTTGAGTTCAGCCATTTTTTCTTGCAAGTATGAACCAACTTGCCAAGCAGAAACTCTTAGTGATCAATTAATTGAATAAATACGCCAAGCTTTTCTGAAAAACACAAAACATGTCACAGCGAAAGCTGGAAAAGTGGCATTTTTGGCGCCTTTTGTTAGCTTTCTTGGAGCTGCCTGGCAAGCAGACTTGCAAAGCAGGCAATATGCCACTATTCTTCGTTCTGCGGAGAAGAAAGCTGCTAATTACTGCTTGCGTCCTATTTTTATAGCATAGAAGAAAGAAGTCTGGTTGAACTTACTATGTCTGTTGTCTCCGAGACAGCATCTGTTATTTGCAATGAAGCTGCCTTGGAACACTTTTTGGGCGTATTAAGAAAACACAGCTGATTGGTAGTGCATGCTATAAAAAGCGCTCAAGCCAAAAACTTCAGTGCACCACAAGGCCTGGAGTTCGAAAATATTTCTCAAAGTTGACAAGTCACTCGTGCTTCTCTCTACTAACAATGCCATACGCTCAAAGTTCGTGATTGGCTAGTTTGAGGGACGTGATAAGGCACATTTACCACGACCGTGGTGGTATGGCCCCACGTGACCGCCCGTGTGGTCGCGGTCTCTCAAGAAGTAAGACAGTTGTTGAAAGAATAAAGACGAAAAGAAAACACTCAAGCTTGTGATGCGCACTGACGGACGGGACCATCTGCTTGCCGCCTTAAAGTCTCCTCCTCCCCCCCCCCCCGACACTTCTGAGTACTTTCAGTGAGCTCACTGGAGAGAAAAGCACTTGAAGGTAATAAAAAAAGGGCTGAATGCTATAGATGTATTTTCCGCACGAGCTGGTTAATGTTTTGCACAAAGTACAAGAATCGCACATCAGCTATGATTGGAAAAAAGGGATAAACTACATACATGCAGCTTGCGAACTTCACAAGCGTCGGAGAAATCTTCGTAACTGTGCTCGTTTTGGTGGATTCTAAAAGCTTTTACGGCAGTTGATTAGTGAGTCAATAAAGTGTCTTGATGATAATAGGGGGAAATTTTCCCGAGTCCGGTAAACATAAATAAAAGTGTGTGAATGCAATATAGATCCGCTCTTTTCTCACTTGACGCAGAGCCGCTCGCCGTATGGGAGACTTAGTGTCGGAAGAAGTGGAGCTCAGACAGCGGGGCACTCCTCAGGGATCCCTCCTCTTGCCGGCGCTTTTCAACCTTGTGATGCTCGGGGTTTTCGAACGACTTTCTAAAATCTGTCTATGCGAGCGATGTAATCATCCACAGGGTCGAATGGCTTCATTGAGTCCGCCCTGCAAGAGACCATTGACACCGCCGAATCCTACTTCGACCTCACTGGTCTCAGGTGCTCCCCCGCGAAGTCGGAGCGGTTGATATATTGGTCCAAACGCCGGGGTGGCAAGCCAAAGGGTGGAAAACTCCGGCGGAATGCAATATCAACTTCCACACCAGTGATGGTCGTACAGTGTCCAGGGTAGACACCATCAAGGTCTTCGGTGACCCGACTCACCGCCACCAAGGCGGGCCGCCATATTCTGCGCAAGCTAGGTTTCTTCTCCTCGATGGTCAGAACCCCCCCCCCCCCCTCCCCAGAGTTGACTTTAGTTCCCCATGAAATCCGCGCCCTTATCACGATCGCACCTATTCCGCGAAATGTACACGAGCAATAGAACAGAGGCAGACGCCTTGCGCGGGTGGCCACCATTCTTAATTGCGCATACACATGGAAGCGACAACGTTTCGTTCGTGGACGCTGGTGCCTATCATAACAACCGAGCTTTCGCTGTAGACACGGTATCATCCCCGTAGCAGATTTTTAACTCTGCCACAATCCTCACCTGAAACCCCGAAGTAGTGGAGCAAGTAGCTATAGCTATAGCTATGCTCGAGAGCAAACGGGAACTCATCTACAGAGACTCCAGACTGGCCATCAAAGCCTTCCAACGCAGAGTCATCTCCGACCTGGCGTTACGTATCCTGCGCAGAGCGGGCACGAGTGCCCTGAAGTACCACAGTGTCACCTGGCTCCCCGACCATCTCGGCAAGGTGCCGGCACTCCCAGGTGCCCCACATAACCTCAAGAAGATTGCCCATGATGCAGCGCGCCTTTACCCACCAAACCGCCACAAAGCAACCCAATATCGCTGAATTAGAGAGCAATCGGGATGCACCCATTGCATACAACGACATCACAAAGCACTTTTACCTTGAACACCATATTTTTACACCCCCACACCCGAAACTTAACAGAACACACGTGCTAACACCACGCCTAATATACAGACCCACACGTACCCAAACCTTGCAAAGATTTTTGTTTATTATTCTTCGGCATACCCCAGTGACACGTGCCCCTCGTGTGGACATACAGCGACACTCGCACACATAATCTGGGAGTGTAAAAACACTCTTCCTGGCTCTACCTCAAACAAGTGCGATAGGTCCCTAAGGAGTTCTCTTCTCGCCGACCAGCATTGGGCCGTCCAGCAGGTCCACGAAGCGTCCTCCAACTACTCCCTGTCAGTCCCTACGTGGGAGACGCCCGCTCCGTGCTAAGCGCGTCCTGCAGGACTGAAATAAAGTTGTAAATGCGAAGCCTTTCTTAGCCAATTCGGTGACTTTGAGCGTATCTATCTATCTATCTATCTATCTATCTATCTATCTATCTATCTATCTATCTATCTATCTATCTATCTATCTATCTATCTATCTATCTATCTATCTATCTATCTATCTATCTATCTATCTATCTATCTATCTATCTATCTATCTATCTATCTATCTATCTATCTATCTATCTATCTATCTATCTATCTATCTATCTATCTATCGTGACAAAGGAAGACGGGATGGCGGCCAACGTAGTTGTGTCATTGTCTCATTATTTTATTATGAAAGGCGATTGCTGAAGCGGAGCGGCGGTAATTGCAGCGTCCAAACCGCCAGGCGCGTGAGCCCGACATATTATAGCTCGCGTCTCGAGCTGTGGCATGAGCTGAATGAGAGGCGTAGCGCGGTGGCTCAAAAAATGACGATGATGATGAATGGCGATGATGATGACGCTACAAATTACCCCTCCCCCCACAGAAATGAAGTCGAAATGAAAAACGATTGGGGCGTATGTGCAAGTGAGTTAAGTTCGCGAAACTAAACGGGGTCTGTGAGCAGTCCAGGTCGTCAACGGGAAGGGACAATAGGTAATGACTGGGTCTCTGGCGGGCGACACTGCGAGAAATGTGGCGGGCGAAGAAGAAAGCACCGGGTCACTGTGGCCATAAACAAGTGCGTCCCACGATGACTTGGCGGGATCACTCGAGAGCGCACCCGGTGCTTCGAGCATGCACGGCTGACAAAGGTACCCTTAGGTGGAGTCGTGGGAGGGTGCCGAAAAGCACGAGCTGGTGATGGTGGGGAGTTGATGCTATGAATTTAAGCGGAACCAGGACGACCGAGTACTGAAATGTAAAGGACGCGGCGGCGTCTTAAACAGCGCACATGGCGCAGACATGGCTGGTGACAAGAAACAGTGGGCTGGCAGTCCTGGCGCGGGCGTAACCATTGATGGAACACCAACCTGAGCGTCGCAGTGTGGCTGACATGCCGGCACGGGTGACCGAGTCGACGGACGTGGAAACGCCGTGGTCGAAATAGTGCACGGAAGTCTCGGCAGGCAGGTAGGTCCACTGTGACCGGTCTGCCGATCTGCTGCGCAAAGGCGGTAGTGGCCTTGGTCTTGATGAGGGTTATGTCTGAATTCAAGGCACTTTGTCGCGTTGTGGTGTCGCCCTTGCAAGGCTCCAGAGGTTGGTCACGAGATCCGGAAGGCGTGGGCTCTACCGGAGAGTTGGCTGATGCACCCGTGCTCGTCGGGGAAGCCTGGTGGATGTCCACCTGCGTGGTTGGTACGGAATGTGCTGGCTGTTCAGCCATTAGCGAATCTGTCATCTGGTCCTTGGTCATTGTAGCAGCATCTCAAAAATTCGCCCTAACAAGTCGTGGGCAGGAAATTCAGCTGCGGGAGACTTCAAGTTAGATGATAGTGGCTGCTTGCAGGATGCGCAGATTGCCAAGGTTGATGGAAAATTATGTTTATTTGACAATGCCGACTGTGGAAGCTCTGGAACCTGGTGTCGAATAATGGGCGAAAATATCTCAGACCCAGACTCCGAGGCATGCGGCAAAGTAGCCGCCGAGGAGTCTCATGGCGTTGAGGTGTCACGTGCCGTTGATATCGCGGAAATTGTGCATATGGCACGCACCTGCGATGAACCTTTGTACGTGGTCGCCAATGGAACGCAGCTCTCGGTGCTGAAGTCAGGGGAAGTGCGAGCGTCTTCTACCTAGTCGTGGTCGAGAGCAGGATTCAATCTTCCTGTGACCGGATCTTAGAAGAAGTCGTAGCCGGAGTGGTGAGGTCTTCGTCAAGGTAAGGCGGCGGGCCATCTGGTACCGCTCGCTAGGGCGGAGGGGAAACCTGGAACTCGCGGCTCCCCGGAAGCGGGCGGTGGGTTTCACGGTAGAAGGCGAGAACCGCAGCGCAGAGGTCATCGAAGGGTCCCGCGCTAGAGGGTGACTCGGCTGCTGGATGACGCAGCTCAACCGGGAGGGCGTGCAGCAGGACAGCTTGCATCATCGGTTGTGCCTTGAAGCCATTGACAGCCAGAATGACATTGAGCTGCATAAACCACGCTCGAGGGTAGACCGGGTGAAACGGTGGAACTGGAGGGCAGAGTTACGGAAGCATGGCTGGGGGCCGCGCGGCGATGGGCGTGTTCTCCGGGTCACCAATGTAGCGAGAGAGGAAGACGGGATGGCGGCCAAAGTGGTCGTGTCGTTGTCTCGCCACTTTCTTAAGAGAGGCGATTGCCGAAGCTGAGCGGCGGCGGCTGCAACGTCCAAACCGCCAGGCGCGTGAGCCCGATCCACCCAAGCTCGCGCCTCGAGCTGTGGCATGAGCTGCACGAGAGACATAGCGCGGTGGTTAGACAAAAAGGCAATGATGATGACGCTATCTATCTATCTATCTATCTATCTATCTATCTATCTATCTATCTATCTATCTATCTATCTATCTATCTATCTATCTATCTATCTATCTATCTATCTATCTATCTATCTATCTATCTATCTATCTATCTATCTATCTATCTATCTATCTATCTATCTATCTATCTATCTACCCGCTTACGCCTTTTAGCTCTCCTGGCCGTTTAGATGAAGGTATTGATACCAAACTTGTTGTGGCATAACATGACTGTGTGAAAAAGATATTTGACAAGTCCCTACATGAAAATCTCGACACGTATGCCATGAATGTCATGATTTACATTTCATGGTCCTGCAGCTCTTGCGGTGGTTTCGTTCACATGGCATGTTGCAAAACTGATATGGTATTGCATGATTGCATGGCGAACACAAGCTACAGACCCTAACATAAAAATCATGTGATGCTTGTCATGTAACAACATGACTACGTTACACGCTCATTATGCGCTCGCGGCCATTTCGTATCGTCACATATACTAAATTTGGGATTACGGTACGAGAACGGATGGAGAAGGTATGGAATAGTGAGGAATAGTAGATATAGACGGGGGCAAACTAGAAAAGTATAGTAAATATAGACTGGTGCAAACATAATAATCACGAGATGCATGTCATGCAATAACATTACTACATGCCACACCATGATGCTATGGCGGCCGTTTCGCTAGCTTCGCACATACCAAATTTCGTAGTACGGGACGTGAATGAATGACGAAGGTATGATAGTGCAAGCATGATAAACATGAGACGTATGTCATGTAACAGCATGACTACATGCTACGCTCATGATGCGCTCGCGGCTTTTCTCCTAGCTTCACATGTACCAAACTGTGTATTGCGCGATGAGAACTGACGACATGAGTAAACGACACATCCAAACATGATAATAATGATATGCGTGTCATGTAACCAAACATGACTACATGCCACACTGATGATGCGCTCGCGGCCATTTCTCTAGCTTCACATATGCCAAATTTGGTCTTATGTGATGCCAATGGATGATGAAGGTATGTGACTGGTGCAAACATGATAATCATGAGATGCGTGTCATGCGAGAACATGACTACAAGTCACAGTCAAGGCGCCAATACGTTTCGACGTGACGCGGTGCGCGTGCTCGCTGGCGCTCATGTCGTCGTGTCACGATTGCCACGCCAGGCGCCGGTCCTGCCATATACACGCAGGCACGCGCCGCTCTGCGTTGCTTTGACGACCGCGCGTTTCAAAGTGTCCGACGTCCTTCCGTCACGAAAAGAGGTAAATGCAGTGTTGTCTGGGTAATGCATCGGCGCTGAATTCAGCATGTCGCATTTCGCACCGTTTGCCGTCGGGCCGCACCGAGAGATCCTAGTCAAGCCTGGCATCAGACTATAGAGTGCTCGTGTTTTGCTAATGTATGGTCGCAGTGCCCAGCGCACGTGCGTGAACACTACATTTGAGTATATTTGGCCGTTCATGATGCGCTCATGGCCTTTTTGCTAGCTCCACATATACCAAATTTTATGTTACCTTACGTCAATGGATGACGGAATATATGACTGGTGCTAACATAATAATCATGACGCACGTGTCATGTAAGAACATGACAGCATACAACGCTCATAGCGTGCTTGCGGACATTTCTCTAGCTGCACATATAATAAATTTGGTGTCACGTGGCATGAATAGATGATGAATGTAAACAACACAACCAAACATAATAATCATGAGACGGAAGTCATGTACAGCATCATTTACCTGCCCTTCGTAAGGTTGAGCTTAATTTAAAGTTACAGATCAACATTTCTCAATCGTGCTTCGCATATCATCAATATCTTTTGTATGTGGAGCGTGCTAATTTTTTTTTCATTGCATTCCAATGCACAATAGCCTAAGTGACACTTCCTGAACATTTGTATCGAAATGTTTTGAAGTATAAAACAATTTTTATAAAATTAAGCGCAAATTGGTCATGTTTGTACAGACACAGATAATTTTAGTCTGCAATATTGGTAAGTGTGTATTACCCTGATTTATGTATTTGCGCAGACAGATACTCCATACTGTAAAGTCGATAAATTAGGAAATTGTACGCTTGCATTTCATGGAATAGAAACATAGCTTACTCTGGCATTGATTTTGTACATAGCTAAAACATTATGACATTTTTTCTGCAGTGCCAAGTAGACAAAGTTCGGCGATAACTTTATAAGATCGTCCAAATTTTCTCAAACAAGGAACAATAAATAAAATAACTTATATTTGATACGTTACTCGAAAGGAATAGTAAATATTTGAACTACTGTGTTGCGAGGTTTTCTTCATCTTCTGGCACACAACCACTCGGGACATGAGCTGGTAATTTGGATCAGTTTAATTAAAAAAGAATTAGCTCTATGAGCAATAAATGTTTGATCAAACCATTCTGTTTTAGTTAAGTGTGCTTCAAATGGATAGAACAAAAAACTTTGATCATATTTTTGGGATTATCAGCAGCGAGATGAAAAATGAATAAAACAATGTCGAGTGGAGTTTCTTTTTATATTAGAATAACCCTCCTTAGTGTAGCGATGTATTTTAAAGCTATTGTCACTGTAATATTCACTGAACGAAGTGATTTTCCTGAAATTTCCGGTGGCACAGAAGAAACGCTGATAAAGTCACGATATACACCATGACATTGAACATGAGGTGAACTCATAAATCTTGATAAATGCTTGTGTGTACGCTTTACTTTAAAGCAATAGATAATGTGCTGTATCACCTTGAATACCGTAGGTACGACTATATTTCAGCCTGCAGTCAAAAATTATTCCGAAAGCTCTAATGTTTCTGTTGTACACAAGCTTCCTTTCGTTTTTAACATTTGGTTATTATTTTTCGGTTAAAAGTAATTGCAATGTTCTTTATTTCTTAAATCCTGCGAATATTGCTTTCAAATAAACTGTCGTGGGTAAATGCAGAAAAAAAGTGTGTTGGGCTGGTTCGTTTGGTTTCAATTATAAACAGTGCCAAAAATAAAACACGCAGAAACGCAGCAAACAACGCAACTGCTAACGCCGCTGAATCTTTTTCTGTGTGCTTTGTCATTTGTGCATTTTGAAAATATTATATTCTGGTAGTTCTGTCTTATTTTGAAAGAGTTTACTTTTTCAATGTATAGCTTTTTTCGAATAGTTGTCTGGTCGTTGAAAAACTACTTCAAATGCGTTCCTTCTCTATTGGAACTGGATTCGGCCTAACCACTATTATATACATATTCGGTCAAGTCTTAATAAAAAACGTTCACTTGCGTCTACGAGATTGCAAAATATTAGTGCATGACCTTCAACCTTTTATTAGCATTCATTCTTTTCTATATAGCTTAATGAATGCATTCCAGGCTGCTCGTTTGTATTTAACAAGTTTGCTGCAACCAATTGCCCTAACATAACGTCCTTTGTGGACGTACTTCTGCTACGCATAATCATCATCTATCTTTCATGCTTGTTCTCTATTTTTGCCGCGCGAAAGCATCTGGTACACAACAAATATCAGGGAGGTTATTATGAGAAGAAAGCATTCTTTAGAGGGAAATGACGAGTACCCATTAAAGCGCCGCCCGGGCTATGTAAAGAGTTGGTGGATCTAGCCTAGACTGGGCTTGAGTCCTTGAGCTTCGGGCTCGGCCCTGAATCTGGCCCGTAATAAGCCCGGGTCCTATGCTTGTCGGTGGTGGCACCATGTATGCTAATGTCTACCTTGGATTGTTTGTGGGTGTTAACATTCCGAAGCGGCTATATGAAACGCCTGCGTGCAAGGTGTTACATATAAGATTTACGAGAGACGCTTCTGAGCTACAGGTTATCCCAGTCATGCTGTGCGACCTAAATTGATCAGGCGCTCTGCGGAACCACTGATGGCGCTGGCGCAAAAAGTTACTTTCGCAGTAGTAGCGCGATTGTACGGTGTTTTAGAAATGACGATTACCCACACCACGCAGCCACTCTTTGTTAAGTAGAACACAATCGAAAATCATTTTAGCTATGCAGGTAGCTGGGTGTGCGCCGCAAGAGAAAAAATTGCCGTGGCTGATAGTTTTTGGGGAATTCATACAGATGCACAGAGTGGGTATTCTGTGGCAAAATTTAGATGTTTTATAGGCTAAATTTTCAATAAAAGCAAGAAGGACCGCGTTTATTCATACTACAAAGAAAAAACATTTTCTTGTCAAAAATGTAAACACCTTCTGAAAAGATGCCCACTACAAAAATACAATATACCCGATCCTCCTATAATGCCATTTTAGATGGGTGCTACCCACCCATTTTTTCTATTCATATCTCCTGGCGCTTGTCCACTGTACGGGATGGACCAAGCATGGAGTGGTTCATAAAATAGTATGTCATTTTAGAATAATGGAGGTTATGTAGTTGAAAGACTACGAATTACCGCGAAAAACATGATGCTTGATCTAATGCATAAAACTATTTTAATAAAATTTTTTCTCTTAAATTACAGCGATTCCCTGATAATATATACGTGTTTAATGTTGCAGACACTTTAGGATAATAATACAGATTAATTAGTGAATTGATTAGTTTCTTTAAAGTAGTCTCCGACAGCCACAGATACCTTCCCATAGGAGAACTTAGAAATGGAGGCTTTAAAAGACAAAATGCCAGGAACAGATAAACTCATATTAATACCACGTAAATGCACTTCTAAAAGGGTTTTTCGTACAGCAGTAAAGCGCGTCCAGATAAAAGAGAAATAATCTATCGTTTCCAGTTCACCCCAGAACGTGCCTAACCAAGCTGGCTGAGCAGACCTGTGTTTGCAGAAATTTAGATTCAGTGTGCCGGTAACGCAGCCTCGTTCTAGTTACTTCTAGTTGACGAGTTTGGAAAACTTCTCTTCCCCAGATATATAATAATGGCGATATTCGATGTGGTTTGTCAGTGCTCTATCACTGAAGACGTCCATAGGCGCACACCAGCGTAATCGATCAGCAGTCATATAAGCGGATAATAGAAGAAACATAGCTGCAACATAGAGGAATGCTATAGCAATAATGAAAGGGTGGGGGGTATCGTAATTAAACTGAATAAGAGATACAAGATGAAGGTGGTACAGGCTTACGCGCCTGCATGCAGTCATGATGACGCTTCAGTTGAAAGCTTCTATGAAGACGTGGAATCGGCATTGAGTAAGGTAACAACACAGTAAACAATACTGATGGGAGACTTTATTGCAAAGGTAGGGAAGAAGCAGCCTGGAGACCAGACAGTAGGAGATTATGGCATCGGTGCTAAAAACGCCAGAGGAGAGCTACTAGTAGAATTCGCAGAACGCAATAATTTATGGATTTTTAATACCTTTTACCGAAAACGAGGAAACCGCAAGTGGACATGTAAGAACCCTAATGGCGAAAATAAGAACGAAATAGACTCTATAATGAGTGCACACCCAGGCATCGTACAGGATGTGGAACTGGTTGGCAAGGTACGATGCAGTGACCATAGACTGGTACGGTCTCGAATTCGCCTAGACTTGAGGAAGGAACGACAGAAACTGATACGCAAGAAGCCAATCAATGAGCTAGCACTGAGAGGGAAAGTATAGGAATTCAGAGTCTCGCTTCAGAACAGGTACTCGGCTCTTAGTGAGGAAACCAACCTTAGCATAGATACAATGATTGATAATCTGACGAGTATCATCACGGAGTGTGCAGTAAAAGTTGGAGGCAGGGTAGTTAGACAGGACACTGGCACGCTTTCCCAGGAAACAAAGAATCTCATTAGGAAGCGTCAAATCATGAAAGTCTCAAGTACAACAAACAAAATAGAACTGGCATAGCTTTCAAAGTTGATTAACAGGCGTAAGGTGTCCGATGTAAGAAGGTATAACATGGAGAGAATTGAACACGCTCTGAAAAACGGAGGAAGCGTCAAAGCAGTGAAGGGGAAACCTGGGATAGGGAAAAAGCGGATGTATGCACTAAGTGACAAGGAAGGCAAAATAACTACCAATATGAATAGGATAGTTAAAATAGCGGAGGAGTTTTACAGAGATCTGTACAGTAGCCGGCACAATCACGGCTTCAATACTATAAGAACTAGCAGTAACCCACATGACACCCCACCAGTAACGATAGAAGTCAGAAAAGCTTTGGAGAGCATGCAAAGAGGCAAAGCTGCTGGTGAGGATCAGGTAACATCAAAAATTCTGAAAGATGGAGGACAGATTGTGTTGGAAAAACTAGCCACCCTGTTTACAAGGTGTCTCCTGATGGGAAGAGTACCAGAGTCTTGGAAGAACGCTAACATCATCTTAATACATAAGGAAGGAGATGACAAAGACTTGAAGAATTACAGGCCGATTAGCTTGCTCTCTGTAGTATACAAGCCATTTACAAAGCTAATTGCTAACACAGTAAAGAAAACATCAGAATTCAATCACCCAAAGCAACAAGCATAATTTCGAACAGGCTACTCAACAATCGACCACATTCATACAATCAATCAGCTAATAGAGACATGCTCAGAATATAACCAACCACTATACATAGCCTTTATCGATTACGAGAAGGCGTTTGATTCAGTAGAAATATCAGCCGTCATGCAGACACTGCGGAATCAGGGTGTCGGTGAAGTATATATAAACATACTCGAAGAAATCTACAGGAGATCAACTGCTACCATAGTGCTTCATAAAGAAAGCAACAGAATACCAATCAAGAAGGGTGTAAGGCAGGGGGACACAACCTTCCCAATGCTATTTACCGCGTGCTTACAGGAGGTTTTCAGAAACCTAGAATGGGAACAGTTAGGGATAAGAGTTAATAGTGAGTACCTTAACCTGCGCTTCGCCGATGACATTGCATTGCTGAGTCACTCAGGGGACGAATTGCAACTCATGATTACGGAGTTAAACAAGGAGAGCAGAAAGGTGGGTCTTAAAATGAATCTGCAGAAAACGAAAGTAATGTACAACAACCCCGGAAAAGTGCAGCGCTACGAGATAGGTAACAGTTTAATTCTAGTTGCAAAAGACTATGTCTACTTAGGGCAGGTAATAACCGCGAAGACGAACCACGAGATTGAAGTAACTAGAAGAAAAAGAATGGGGTGGAGCACATTTGGCAAGCACTCTCAAATTATGACAGGTAGATCGCCACTATCCCTCAAGAGGAAGGTATATAACAGCTGTATCTTTCCGGTGCTTAGCTACGGAGCAGAAACCTGGAGACTTACAAAGAGGGTTCAGCTTAAATTGAGGACGACACAGCGAGCAATGGAAAGAAAAATGGTAGGTGTAACCTTAAGAGACAAGAATAGAACAGCGTGGATTAGGGAACAAACGGGGGTTAAGGATATCATTGCTGATATCAAGAAAAAAATGGACATGGCCGGGCATGTAGCATGTAGACAGGATAACCGCTGGTCGTTAAGGGTAACTAACTGGATTCCCAGGGAAGGCAAGCGGGTTAGGGGGAGGCAGAAGGTTAGGTGGGCAGATGAGATTAAGAAGTTTGCGGGTATAAATTGGCAGCAGCAAGCACAGGCCTGGGTTAACTGGCGGAACATGGGAGAGGCCTTTCTCCTGCAGTGGACGTAGTCAGGCTGATGATGATGATGATGACGATGATGATGATGATGATGATGATGAAGTGGATAATGGGAAGTACGGTAAAAGTAGTTCAGTTATTAAGGACTTATTTAAAAATCGGTCATTTCAATCAGAAACAACCCTCTATGTCCTGGCACCCAAACTGCTTCCACTTTTCTCAAATGCACCGGTACTACTGCACGGAAACCCCTTTATAACTTGAGATTGGTCACCAATAGAAGGTGCAACACGTAGAGTTAATCTGTTATTATAACAGCTGATGTAATTGCCGTATTCCACTTGCGTAAGGCGAGCACTGCTGCCAGAAATTTTGTCATAAAAATGGTTATAAAGCTTGGTAGTCGAAGGAAATAAAACCAATCTCAATTCGGGCTAAATATACCAACGCATGACTTTTAGGCACATTGCGACTAACAGTGAGGTCAATAGACTCTAACAATAGCAACTTTGTTGTAATAATGCTAGGTTAATCTTGTGCGAAACACTCTAAATTATTAAGGGGGAGTAATTTGACATTATTAGTAAAAACATCGTCAAATATAATATTCCACAGAGTATGAATTGTCACGAGTCGGCATGATATTGGATGTACGTACGTTTACAGACCCGTACATTTTGTACAAATAAAATTTGTGGGGTGTGAAATCGTGGCCGCCTAGCACCAAAAATAAAAGTTACTAGTGTGGGCGTAAAGGCTTCTTCTGATTGTCGTAATGGTGACTCATAAATTCTCAAAAATGTCTGAACAGTCAAAAGGTGAATTCTGCGGGAAAGAGAATTAAGGGATCTTAGATTCGAGTATCTCTGTTGGAAGCTTGCTTATTTTTTTACCTTCCGCCTTTTGCTTTCCATTGTGGTCAATACATTTTTCAGTACGATGTTCTAATGAATACTTCTTTCCACACTCATTAGCCCACTCTTGGTTTAAGGCATAACACTTTCAGAGAGATCAGATGATCAAACGAAGGTGACGAGATAGACATCTTCAAAATGAAGTTCTATTTTAATACTTCGCATATTATATCCCTGGGAGCCTCCTGCTTCGGTCGTTGTCCCCGGAATATCAGTTTCACCGAAGAAAACTTCTTCATTGAATAACGACAGTTTTTATCTCGATTATGTTAAATATTCAAATCAATCTCTTCAAAACTTTTTATAATGCATTATTTATACAATTAGTACGTAATTGCTTCTAAATATTTGTTTTTTTGGCCAATCCTTAATAGTGGGTGTGAGCCATAGATAAAGGCTATCATCATCGAGCAACAGCGAAGCGGTGGCTCACCCTCTAATGGGCATGGCTCACTTTGACAGATATATGGCACTGTGGGGGCAATGACTAGGAGAACAAGTGTGGGCGAGAGGTTATACTTCTTGTTCTGAGCGTGAAAACGTAGTGTACGCTTATATGTGGCAGCTGTCTGCACAGGAGTTCAAACGACTGCTTCGACTTATGTAACGCTGCGCAACATCGTATCATCCTCCAAAAAGCATAAGCGCGTGTTTCTTTATTTTCTCTCTTCCCGCATTTAGAAATAAACAAAGCTTGCGCGAGACGTTAATCTGTGTCTACGCAACATAACGCGCTCTTCAGCAGTTTATGTACACCCAGGCAATACATGCTGGAATTTTTTCAACTTTATATGAGCTTTGGACTGCCATTAAAAATCCCATAATATTGAGTGGTTGGGAATGCGTACATGAAGCAGCCAAGTAGGTATCGGGTTATACAGCCCAGTGGTTATTTCGCAAGAGTCTTATTCAAATAATTACCTGGAAGTTGAGCATACCAGCGAAAATATAGCGATGGTGGCAAGTTCTCACAACAGTCTCCTGAAAGTAGCTTGTGTGCGGCTGGTATCTTCAAAATAACTGAGAATAACACAGCTCCTCTTTTACGCTCAAAGTATTTGATTTAAAGCGGCCGGGCCGGACCGTGCTGAGATCATCTGGGCCTGCACCAGATACGGTCCATACTTAAAAACATTGGGCGGGGCCTTGGCGGGTACATTGGGAGTACTGCTTCACTGGCAGTATTTAGAACGTCATTTGGCGGGGCCAGTGTTAAAAATAAAGAGCATTATTTATACCAAGACACCAATGACAGTTCAAAACATTTACTATTAGGAAGTTTTATCACATGTAGTTTTGTAGGAAAAAATCAACTGGTGTTATGCCCCTGACACACGGGCACCCTGAAGTCCTTTAGAGAAGGGGACATCTTTCGGAAAGGCGTTTGGGCGAGGTGACACACGACAAAGTAGTAACTCCTTTCCGGCAAAGATCCTTTTCGCAAAAGCAGATCCCGCATCTACTTTTCTGGCAGGGAGTACTCTCGCATACAGTGTGCATAATTTATCAATAGAAGAAAACGTGTCGCAACACTGCGGTGCCCTGTCAGTATTTTTTTTTGCGCTGAGAAAATGTTTTCATTTTCAGCAGCAGTGGGATTTGTAGAAAAGTGAAGGCCTATAGTCTGTGCATACTCTCAAACGCTTGTATTACGTCACTAGCGCGATCATGTTATGTTGGCAGCGGCAGTTGCTGTGTCGGTGACGTAGTATCTTGTAACAATGGAGTTGGCTCAGTCGGTGAAGAAAAAACCGCGCGTCCAGTGGACTGAAAAGGAGACCTGGGCGCTGATAAAGCTATGGGAGGACCATTTGGACGCCTTGCGAGGACAAAAGCACAACGGTGGAGTGTACCAGGCGATTGCCGAGAGCCTCCCCGACGCCGGTATTCCCCGTACACGGGCGCAAGTTCACAGCAAAATTGACAACTTGACACAGACATTCAGGTTTCGGAAAGGCTTTATCTCTGTCTTTGCGCTGAGACATCGCAGGACCACGATGAAACGCGGCACGCCGTCACTGACCAATCTGGACGCAGCCATGTAAAAAGCACGACAAAAAACAAAAATAGCAAAACACCAACTGTTCATAGTTGCCAGACGAACTTAAGTTGCCGCTAAAAACGCAAAAAAGCGAAAGAAAATTACAGGCATGCGCATTATAAGCCACCAGACAATAAAAAAAAAACAGATTTATGCTCCGGCGTCACTGAATGTGATGTACATGCGCAGATTCTTTTTAATATTTCCGATCTTGCTGCTTCCACAAACAGCGCCATTTTTTCTGCAGTGTTCTTCTGAGGCACCGCCTAAAGCAGTAGTCCGGTGCCGTGTGTCATCAGCGCCACTCCTTTCTGCAAATGGTCCCCTTAGGCGACAAAAGGGGTTTACTTCAAAGTACTTTACTTTTGCCCGTGTGTCCCGGGTATTACACATGTAGTGCATTTTCAATTGTGCGTGTGATTCATTGCATTCTGCACTGCGTCACTGCATTAACCTTTTTTTGTGTTGCCAACAGGTGAAACTGATGTCGTCGCGGAGGTTTTACTCTACCGAAGTCAAAACAACAGTTGTGGTGTAGTCCTGGTCACAGCTTCAAGTTCAGGTGCGTGCTTCTTTTATCGAAATCATTATATTCGTAAGTGACAATTTGTAAAAAAGATAACCATAATCAATAGGTTGTTTTATACCTGATTTGAATATTCTCTCTCACGATGTTACATAGTTCATGGAGCTCGGTTGTTGACCTGAAAGGTATGGGTTCGATCGCAGCTGCAGCCGTGCTTTTTGAAGGCGGCGAAATGCTAAAGGTCCTTGTATTGTGCATTAGACATGCATGTTTAAAAAAATTGGCAGGTTCCTCATACAGTAGCAATCGATGATACGCGAAGCACGAATAAGAAAGGTTAATATGTCACTTTAAAATCAGCGTTACGCTTCGAGGTGGAGGTAAATAATGCCGTACATGACTTCCGTGTCATGATTATCATCTTTGGATGTGTCGTTAACCTTCGTAATCTATTCACGTCACGTGATATCAAATTCAGTATATGTAGAGCTAGCAAATGACCGCGAGCACACTGTAAGCGTGGTATGTTGCTATGTTGTTACATGACACGCGCGTCAGAAATATCATGTTTCCACCAGTCATATACTTTCGTCATCCATTGACGTCGCGTCACACACAATTTGGTATATATGAAGCTAGGGAAACGGTCGCGAGCGCATCATGAAGGGCCCAGATACTCGAATGTAGCGTCGACTCGCACGCACGCTAGGCACAGCGACGTTACATTGGCAAAGCGCGAGCACTCTATAATCTGACGCAAGCCGCGACCGGTGCGACTAGCGTCTGTCGCACGGCCCGGCGACAAACGGCGCGAAATGCGAGATGCTGCATTTCGCGCCGATTCGTTATGCAGACAACACTGTGTCTCCCTCTTTTCGTGATGGAGGGATGCTGGACGCGCTGAAACGCTCATGCGTCAAAGCAACGCAGCGCGGCGCGCGTCTGAGAGTATATGGCAGGACCGGTGCCTGGCATGGCAATGCAGGCGTGACCCGACGAATCAACGGCACGCGCATCCCATCACGTCAAAATTTATTGTCACCTTGACTGTGGCATGAAGTCATGTTCTCACATGACATGCATATGATGATTATCATGTTTGCACCAGTTATATATTCGTCATCCATTGACATCACATAATACCCCATTTCGCACATGTGAAGCTAGCGAAACGGACACGAGCGCATCATCAGTGTGGCGTGTAGTCATGTTGCTACATGACATGCATGTCGTGATTATCACGTTTAGATGTGTGATTTGCCCGTGTTGTCCGTTCGCGACGCGTAATACCCAGTTTCGTACATGTGAATTTAGCGAAACGGCCGTGAGCATAACATGAGCGTTGCATGTAGTCATGTTGTTACGTGACACGCATCTCATGTTTATCACGTTTGCACGAGTATCATATCTTCGTCATCTGTTCATGTCCCGTAATACGAAATTCGTTATATGTGACGCTAGCGAAACGGCTGCCAGCGCATCATGCGTGGCATGTGGTCATGTTGTTACATGACACGCATGTCATAATTTTCATGTTAGAATCAATCGCTTGTGTTCGCCATGCAATGATGTCATATCATACCGGTTACGCAACATGACATGTGAACAAAGCCACCGCAAGAGCTGCGGGACTATGAATTGTAAATTATGATTTTCATGTTATGATTAGTCAAATGTGTTCTGCGTACAGTCATGGTATGCAATACCAAGTTTGGTGTCGATACCCTTATTGAAAAGGCCAGGAGAGCTAAAAGTCATAGCCGGCTAGATAGATAGATAGATAGATAGATAGATAGATAGATAGATAGATAGATAGATAGATAGATAGAAACGCTCAATGTCACTGAATTTTGCCAAGAAATGCTTCGAATTTAAAAGCATGAAATGCATGAAAATAGTGACTCCTCCGCCTCACCCGCGCCCTAACCGTACATGTGCATTCACACAGCTTTTTTCGAAAAAAAATTCAGTTTCTGAACGCTGCTAAGGATAGTTAATCAGCTAAGCTTAAACGTATGGACCCCTCTGTCTATCATTATCATGAACCTGGCTGCGCCTACTGCAGGTAAAAGGCCTCTCACGTTTCACCAGACAATCCAGTCCTGCGCTTGCTGCTACCACGTTATACCTGCACAATTCCTATTCTCTTCTGACCAGTTCACTTTCTGTCTCCCACTCAGGCGCTTGCATTTTCTTGAAACCCTTTCTGCTACATTTAGTGCCCATTGGTTATGTTAATTTTATATTCGAAGCATTTCTTAGCGAGCTTCGGCGACTTTGAGCGTATCTATCTATCTATCTATCTATCTATCTATCTATCTATCTATCTATCTATCTATCTATCTATCTATCTATCTATCTATCTATCTATCTATCTATCTATCTATCTATCTATCTATCTATCTATCTATCTATCTATCTATCTATCTATCTATCTATCTATCTATCTATCTATCTATCTATCTAGCCGCCTACGACTTTTAGCTCTCCTGGCCACTTCAATATTGGTATCGATACCAAACTTGGTATGGCATAACATGACTCTATGAAGAATATACTTGACTAGTCATGGCATGAAAATCAAAAAATGTATGTCATGAATGTCATACTTTACATATCATGGTCCTGCAGCTCTTGTGGTGGTTTCGTTCGCATGGCATATTGCAAAACTGGTACGGTATCGCATGATTGCATGACGAACACAAGTGAGAGACCCTAACCTGAAAATCATAACATTGTGTCATGTAACAACATGACTAGCATGCCACGCCCATGATGTGCTCACGGCCGTTTCGCTAGCGTCACATATACCAAAGTTGGTATTACAGAACGTGAATGGATGACGAAGCATCTGACTGGTGCAGACGTGATAATCGTGACATGATTGTCATGTAACAACATGACTACATGCCATGCTCATGATGCACTGGGGGCTGTTTGGCTAGCTTCACCTATACCAAGCTTGGTATTACGGGACGTGAATGGATGACGAAGGTATAATACTGGTAAAACATGAAAAACATGAGATACGTGTCATGTAACAACACGACTACATGCTACGCTCATGATGCGCACGCGGCCGTTTCGCTAGATTCGCATGTCCCAAACTCAGTATGACGTGACGCGAACGGATGACATAGGTAAATGACATATCCAAGCATGATAATCACGACATGCGTGTCATGTAAAAACATGACTACATGACACTCCGATGATGCCCCCGGAGCCGTTTCACTAGCTTCACATAGGCCCAATTAGGTATTACGTGATGCCAACGGATGACGAAGGTATGTGACTGGTGCAAACACGATAATCTTGAGATGCATGTCACGTCAGAACATCACAATTTGCCACAGTCAAGGTGCCAATACATCTCGACATGACGTGGTGCACGTGTTTGCCGTCGCTCTTTTCTTCGCGTCGCGCCTGCGTTGCCACGCCAGGCAACGGTGCTTTGATATACTGGCAGGCGCACGCTGCGCTGCGTTGCCTTGACGTATGCGCGTTTCAGTGCGTCCGGCGACACTCCGTTACGAAAAGAGGGAGGAGCAGTGTTGCCTGGGTAACGCATCGGCGCGAAATGCAGCATGTCGCATTTCGCGCCGACGGACGCTGGTCGCGCCTGGCGTCAGACTATAGAGTGTTCGCGCTTTGCTAACGTACCGTCGCTGTGCCCAGCGTTCGCGCGCGTCAACGCTACATAGGAGTATATTGGGCCCTTCATGATGCGCTCAAAGCCGTTTTGCCGGCTCCGTTTATACTAAATTTAGTGTTACGTGACATCAATAAATGGCGAAATATATGATTCGTGCAAATATGATAATCCCGACACGCGTGTCATGTATCAATTCAAGAGCATGACAACATTCCACGCTGATAGCTTGCTCGCGGCCATTTCGCAAGCTCCACAGATACTATAAATTTGGTATCACGTGACGTGAATAGATGGCGAAGGTGAACGACACATCCAAATATGATAATCATGACACGGAAGTCATGTACGGCACCAGTGACTTTTACCTCGTAACATTGTGCTGATATTAAAGTGACATGTCAACATTTCTCATTAAAGCTTCGCATATCATTGATTTGCACTGTACGTGGGATCTGCCAATTTTTTTTTCACGCTACATGTCTTGCCAATGCACGTTTATCTTTGGTTTTCTGTAATTTATCCCTAACATTCCGTTCATTTATTGACTAACTTTGCTATGTTCTTGTCCCTCAATGCTTAACAAAAACTGTCTGCTTATGCCTGATTGAATCGTTCTTAATTTGCGTGAAAATCTTCCAAAGGTTCCAGGTTTTGCCCAGTAGAGAAGTATCGGTAAGAGGCAGCTGTTATATAATTTTCTTTTCTGGGGCAGCGGTAAACAACTATCAATGATCTGAGATAATCTGACAATTGTGGTGCAACCCGTTCTTCTTGTAATTCAATCTCCTTGAACGCATAACGCCGTAACCGTCTTAACTAAACATGCTCCTTTACTATTTCTAGTTTTTACTGCGTATCTGAAAGCATTTTGTTTAGAGACTGTTGAATACATGTGTAGTTTTCTGCGCAGTATTAAAAGACCTATCTCTCAGTTTTCGCCGTACCCATGGGGAGTCATCACTTGCAGTTTGTTCTCTGAGTTACCAAGTGAAGCGACTGCACCAGCAAATTACTGGTTTCTAAAGTACTCCTGATAAATTTTTTTTCTAAGTGTTCACAACGAAGGTGTCTGAAAGCGCGTTACGTTTTTAACTGCGTTTATTGCGGCTGTTTCCAAAAGCTACCATCTGTTCGCTTGAGGAAGCAAGGAACGATATCAGCAACGGCGTAGCCTATGATGCGCCTCGCCTTTTTATTTTTCATTTTCATGCAATCGTGCTGTTTGTACAACTGTTCATTGGTTTAGTGCACAAGTGGTAAGCAGTGGGGCTTGTCCAGTTTCTGAGAGGTAGACACTATCGGGGTTCTTGGTTACGTTAGACCGACCAATCTTGGTTTCATCCAGCCGGATACAACTTAGCTGTAAGGACCTTATCAGAAAAAAAAAATCTGGGTGCGACTTCATAAGCGACGTCAGGCGCTTTTTTTTCGGGTAATCTCAACCAGTTGACAACGTCAGGGTGAATTAATCTGCGTTTCGCAGCAGACCCTGCTATGACGAATCAGTTCTGCAGACACTCATACAGCGGTGGCCGCACTTGGTAGACAGAAACAGTGATGCACCGCTTTATAGCGATAAGCTATGAAGAAAACAAGCTTCAATAATTCTCCTCTTGACGTAGGTGTCTCAAACTCGCCAAAGCTAGCAGGTCGCAGTCGTGAAATGTCAGCCAATTTTGCGACCCCAAAAAGGGCCTACTTCATGTCCTAAATGTGGTTATTTGGAGTGGGGTACCTGACGTCCGGCTTCGAAAACATTAAGGACATTTATCTACAAAATGACTGAAACCTAGAAATTGTGACAACGGGCTGGGCTTCTATTGTAAGTTCAGTGGGCCGCACGTTTGAGGCTCCTAGTGTAAGATCTCTAGAAATGCACAAGAAATGGAATCTGATGCCTTGACGAGGTCAAATGGCACACGTTAATTTTCTTCGCCTTACATGAGCTCATCAAATGCCAGGGGAATCGCGAAATTTGCAGGAGTGATGCTCATTCATCCAGAGCTGTTAATGATGACCCTAGGTCATGTAGCAACAAAGTTTGAACAATAATAAACGTGAAGCATTTCTTCGGGAACTTCACCGACATTGAGCGCATCTATCTATCTATCTATCTATCTATCTATCTATCTATCTATCTATCTATCTATCTATCTATCTATCTATCTATCTATCTATCTATCTATCTATCTATCTATCTATCTATCTATCTATCTATCTATCTATCTATCTATCTATCTATCTATCTATCTATCTGTCTGTCTGTCTGTCTGTCTGTCTGTCTGTCTGTCTGTCTGTCTGTCTGTCTGTCTGTCTATCTATCTATCTATCTATCTATCTATCTGTCTATCTGTCTATCTGTCTGTCTATCTGTCTGTCTGTCTGTCTGCCTGTCTGTCTGTCTGTCTGTCTATCTATCTATCTATCTATCTATCTATCTATCTATCTATCTATCTATCTATCTATCTATCTATCTATCTATCTATCTATCTATCTATCTATCTATCTATCTATCTATCTATCTATCTATCTATCTATCTATCTATCTATCTATCTATCTATCTATCTATCTATCTATCTATCTATCTATCTAACCGCTTCCGTTTGGGTGCTCTCGAGGTCACCCCCTTAACTTGACATTAACCAAAATTAGCGTGGCATGGTACGATGGTTTGACGAATATGACACGCTGATGAAAACCTGAATACTTCCACAATTCCCTCGTGTACATCGTCAAACACTTCCCGCGAGGCAGTGGTATATACCCACGGGTGGGTAGTGCCACTGGTATGTGGGTATGTGCCACAGGTGATTGACACTTACTAGCTACCCGGAATCGACGAGAACACACATGGCCCCGCCACGGTGGTCTAGTGGTTAAGGTACTCGGCTGCTGACCCGCAGGTCGCGGGTTCAAATCCCGGCTGTGGCGGCTGCATTTCCGATGGAGGCGGAAATGTTGTAGGCCCGTGTACTCAGATTTGGGTGCACGTTAAAGAACCCCAGTGGTCGAAATTTCCGGAGCCCTCCACTACGGTGTCTCTCATAATCATATTGTCACGATGAATCACAAGTACTGGGGTATTTATTAAACCACCAGGTAGCTAGCACTAGGACGATGCGTCAGTCGTGGCTGGCTCTCGAGCAAAGATGAAAGCGATCTTCTTTTTTCCTCCAGATTTAGAGCCGCTCTTGCTGTCAACCCACTACGTGCTGGCGGCATTATCCCCCCTTCCGAAAAGAAAAAAAAACAAGTACCAAAAAGAGGAAAGGAAAGTACACAGCAGCACCGCGATGCTACTACATAGGCACGTGAAAAAAAATGGAAATTCGGATGAAGTGAAAGTAAAAATTGAAGAGCGTGCCAACATAGGAAACGTCAATGAACGAGAAAGTAAGTTCACAAAATAAACAAAAAACACAAAGAACGCTGTACGGTAAAGGAAAAGTTACGAACAACACGCAATAAATGGCTTCATGCGCAACACATGAACGACGTCCAGCCTCAGCCGTGTCCTGCTCCGTGCATGGGGTGTTGAGTCCGGAACCACTTCGTAGTTCACGTCACTGACGCGGCGTAACACTTTATATGGGCCAAAGTACCGGCTCAGCAACTTTTCACTAAGGCCACGGCGGCGGACGGGCGTCCACACCCAAACTTGATCTCCGGGGCTGTAAAACACTTCTCTGTGGCGGGTATTATAGCGTCGTGCGTCTGCCTGCTGTTGCTGGCCGATGTGCAGTCGCGCGAGCTGCCGGGCTTCCTCGGCACGCTCTGCGAATTCTTCGGCGTCTGTTGCCAACTCGTCTTCGTCCTGACACGGTAGCATTGAGTCAAGCATGGTCTGCACTTCACGGCCGTAGAGAAGCCGAAATGGCGTGAATCGCGTGGTCTCTTGCACGGCGGTATTATACGCGAAGGTCACGTAAGGCAAGATCCGGTCCCATGTTTTGTGCTGTACGTCGATGTACATCGAGATCATGTCTGCGAGGGTCTTATTCAGTCGTTCAGTAAGTCCGTTGGTTTGCGGGTGGTACGCAGTTGTCCTTCGGTGTCTGGTGTTGCTCAGTTGGAAAACTTCGTCCGTAAGCTGCGCCGTGAATGCCGTTCCTCTGTCCGTTATTACACTGGAAGGAGCACCGTGTCGTAACACGATGGGACGCATGAAAAATTGTGCTACCTCAGAAGCCGTGGCTCGTGGGATTGCCTGGGTTTCAGCGTAGCGGGTCAAATAGTCGGTCGCGACGATCACCCATTTGTTGCTGTCCGCAGACATAGGAAATGGCCCGAGAATGTCCATGCCGACTTGGTCGAACGGCGTGCAGGGTGCTTCAATGGGCTGAAGCAAACCAGCTGGCTTAACAGATGGTTGTTTTCGGCGCTGACATTCCCGACAGCTCTTTACGTACTTCTTTACGCTTGCTGAAAGTCCTAGCCAATAGTACCTCTCGCTCACTCTGGCAAGTGTCCTTGAGTAGCCCAGATGACCGGATGTGGGTTCGTCATGGCAAGCGAAGAGGACGTCGTCTCGCATGTCTCGAGGAACCACCAGGAGGTAAGCACGATTGTTCGAAAGAGCGTTCTTCTTGTACAGCACACCATCTCGTAGGCAGAACGACGTCAACGAGCGGGATAAATGACGTGGTATGATTGCGCCCTGGCCCTCTAAATGATCAATGATTGGACGAATCTCTGCATCATCTCGCTGTCGTTTGCTCAAGTCTGATGCACTAACGGCGCCCAGAAAGCCTTCGTCTTCCTCTGCTTCCTGACTGACGACATGAAGGGGTGCGCGTGACAGTGTGTCAGCGTCTTCATGCTTACGGCCGGACTTATGGACGATGGTGACATCAAATTCCTGCAGCCGCAAACTCCACCGTGCTAGCCGACCTGAAGGGTCACGCAGGCTTGCCAACCAACAGAGCGCGTGATGGTCGGTCACTATCTTGAAGGGACGACCATAAAGGTACGGGCGGAACTTGGTGATTGCCCACACGACTGCGAGGCACTCTTTCTCCGTAGTAGAATAATTCGCCTCGGCACGGGATAGAGAGCGGCTGGCGTAGGCTATCACTCTTTCGATGTCCTCTTGACGCTGAACGAGCACTGCACCGAGTCCAATGTTACTAGCGTCGGTATGGACCTCCGTGTCAGCATCATCGTCGAAATGAGCGAGAACGGGCGCTGATTGCATGCGCTGTCGCAGCTCATCAAAAGCTGCTTGTTGCTCGTTTTCCCAGACAAACGGCGTGTCGTCCCTTGTGAGACGAGTCAGAGGTTCTGCTATCTGTGAATAGCCATGAATGAATCGGCGATAGTAGGCGCACAAACCAAGGAAGCGCCGGACGGCTTTCTTATCGACAGGAGCTGGTAATTCGGCAACAGCGGCAAGCTTGTCCGGATCGGGACGGATTCCTTCGGCGCTAACTACATGTCCAAGAAATTTTAGTTCTTTATAGCCGAAGAGGCACTTCTGTGGCTTTAGTGTGAGGTCCGCCGATCGGATAGCCTCCAGCACGCTGCGCAGGCGGTGAAGGTGCTGCTCAAACGTGGTAGAGAAGACCACCACATCATCAAGGTAGACAAGACAAGTCTGCCACTTGAGCCCTGTGAGGACAGTGTCCATCATTCGCTGGAAAGTCGCCGGTGCTGAACACAAGCCAAAAGGAAGCACTCGAAATTGGTATAGGCCGTCTGGAGTCACAAAGGCTGTTTTCTCACGGTCTCGCTGATCTACTTCGATTTGCCAATACCCGCTTTTGAGATCGAGAGAAGTGAAATAATGGGCACGACGAAGTCTATCCAGCGAATCGTCGATACGTGGCAGCGGATACACATCCTTTTTCGTCACGTTGTTAAGCTCTCGGTAGTCGACGCAGAAGCGTAGCGACCCGTCCTTCTTTTTGACAAGTACGACTGGAGATGACCACGGGCTGTTAGATGGTTCAATAACGCCATCGTCAAGCATCTCGGTGACTTGCGTACGTATTGCTTCCCGTTCTTTGGCCGACACGCGGTAGGGGTTCTGGTGTATCGGACATGCGTCCTCGTACGTGATGATCCTGTGTTGAGTGATGGACGTCTGGCGGATCTTTGAGCAAGTTGCGAAGCAAGACCTGAACTCGAACAAGAGCGCTAGTAGTGCAGTCTGGTTAACGGTGGACATATCAGGATTGATGTCAATATTACTCATTGACGTGTCGGCGGTATCCACTATTTCCGACGCGAAACTGTTGGTGACGTTTGCTACTTCGTGGGCAAACGCTATCGAAGTGCCACGGAAAAGATGTCGATGCTCGTTGCTAAAGTTGGTTACGAGCAATTCAGATCGACCATCACGAAGGTGTATTACACTTCTAGCTACACAAATGCCTTGCTTCAGGAGGTGTTCTAAATTTGTCTCAGCCACCACATCGCCATCGCCCAAACCACAGCATGTTACGTCGACTAGAACACTTGTTTGTGGAGGAAGCGTCACACTCTGTTCAGAAATACGGAGTACGTCGACACGCCTTCCACCATCCTGCACGTTGATTGCTCGCTGGGCTGTGAACGTGACGCGGCGCTCTTGCAGATCAATGATAGCTCCATTTTCTTGTAGAAAGTCAACTCCCAGAATGACGTCACGGGAACATTCGCGTAGAACAAGGCAGCTTGCTACGAATGTGTACCCTTGAATCTGTATTCTAGTTGTGCAGACACCCAGTGCAGTAACGACGTGGCCACCAGCTGTCCGAATCTGCGAGTTATGCCACGGCGTGATGACTTTCTTCAGCTGCGTTGTCAGTTTCCCGCTCAGTATGGAATAGTCTGCGCCGGTGTCCACTAACGCATTAACTGCACAACCATCAATTGTCACTGCTATGTCGAGTGAAAGTCGGCCATCCTTTGCAGCAGTATGTGATGTCGGACCGGTTTCTGTACAGTTCTGTGTCAATAGGAGGTCTTCAGCGCTTCGACGTTCAGCGACCCCGCCCCCAGAGGTCGCTTTGGCTAGTTTTCCCGGCGGGGGCTGGGAGACCGTGCGGTAGAATACCGCTGGGGCGTTGATGAAAATCGCCTCGGTGATGGCGAGCGCGACTGGCGCCCGGCAGATGGTGGTGCATGCTGCTGGGAGAGGTAGTTTTCGATGTCGCGCGGTCTCTGGCCGTAACGGGGCGGCGGTGAGTACGCAGAGAAGCCACGAAGCCCAAGACGGCGATATGGGCACTGGCGGTACAAGTGATCAGCTTCTCCGCAGTGAAAGCACAGAGGCCGGCGATCAGGTGTGCGCCAAACATCAGACTTTCGAGGAGACGTGCGCCAATCGTCGATGTACTGAACTGGTTGCACTGAACGATGGGCGACAGAAGCACCAGGGACAAAGGCCAGCGGTGGTGGCGTGTACGTGCCTTCGTAGTACGGTATGTGCTGCGCTGATTGTAGTGAAACAGCAGGAATCGGATGGACGAATAATGGCGGCGTTGCAGCAGGGCGTTTCAAGGCTTCCGCGTAGGTTGTCTCACGGCGGTATTCAGCAGGAGCTGGCACAGCTGTATCATGAAGCAAGGTGTCCCGGAGGGCCTGGTGCAGCTCATCCTTGATCACAGTTGCAATAGAGTTGACTGTAGGATGAGGTGTTACACCAGCCTTTTGTAACTCTTCACGTACTATATCACGGATGAGTTCACGTAGACAGTCGTTGTTGGTTCTAGTGGCGGTGAAAATGTCGGCAGTACACATGCCACTGACTTGCCTGTCGTATTGGTTGGATCGCTGCTGCAGCATTTTTTCTATTGTCACGGCCTCGGACAAGAACTCCGCGACCGTCTTCGGAGGACTTCGCACGAGGCCGGCAAAAAGCTGGTCCTTGACACTGCGCATCAAGTGACGCAACTTCTTGTCCTCCGTCATTCTTGAATCGGCCCGTCGGAAGAGGCGCGTCATGTCTTCGACGAACGTGGTCACAGTTTCGTTTGGCAGCATGACGCGGGCCAGAATAGCTCGTTCAGCTCGTTCTTGGCGATCAGCGCTGGCATACGTCTGCAGAAGTCTACGAGAGAATTCGGGCCACGTCGTCAGCTGTTCCTCTCGGTTTTGATACCACGTACGTGCCCCGTCTTCGAGATAGAAGTAGACACGACCCAGTTTCGCCGCGTCGTCCCACTGATTCAAGGTGGCTACGCGCTCGAAATCCGCCAACCAGTCCTCAACGTCCTCGTGCTCCGAGCCATGGAACGTCGCCGGTGCGCGTGGGCTTTCCAACGTGTAGCGGTTCGACGTCGTGCTTCCCGTGCCGGTTGCCGAGGTTTGCACCGAAGCGCTGGTCATGTTTGTCGACGTGGTGGGAGCAGTATCGTCGGCTTCCGGAGGCAATCCCCTGATTCGGCGGCTGGTCCGATGCACGAGAGTATTGACTGGCACTGGACTCGTATCGCGGCTTCCTGGGGGGTCTGCAGCATCCGTGAGACTACCCAGCACTTCCACCAGTTTGTCAAGATGAATCACAAGTACTGGGGGATTTATTAAACCACCAGGTAGCTAGCACTAGGACGATGCGTCAGTCGTGGCTGGCTCTCGAGCAAAGAAGAACGCGATCTTCTTTTTTCCTCCAGATTTAGAGCCGCTCTTGCTGTCAACCCACTACGTGCTGGCGGCAATATCGTGGTTTTGGGACGTTGAACCTCACAAATAAATCAATCAACGAAGGCATAGAATGAATGTCGAGGTTGCTACTGAAATCGAACTAAAGCATTCTGCATGGAAATGATTAATTACATACCACACAGCTACGCCAGGTCTGGGAACTACTTTCCCAAAAGCCCCTAATCTTCATGAAACGTCAATAGTGGTTTCTGTGCTGCCTACTCGATTTCCTCCTAAACATTACATACGTATACTTTTGATAGACCCGTCACGACGGGTTAGCGTCAATTGCATTAAGTGCCATGCGCTGAAGCTGATTTATGTCGCAGTGTACAGGGTCATAATCTTCGCAAGCATTGGCCCTTCATATCAGCTTCTGGGGTTGCTAATACGCATGTTCCTGTTGGGATGCTTGCGGATGTGCAAACAACTGGTTATATAAACTTCGGCAAATCTTCAACATATGGCTGCACGTGCAACTTTTGTACATATATTTAGCGTCATTTATTGACGTGTTGCTTAATAAAGAAATGCAATACGGTCAGTTTCCCTCCGTATGTTTCGCATAACGTCGATTCTCAGGCACGTGCGATCTTCCGAATTTTTCCCGTTGTATCGACTAGACACTTGTAGAAGCGTTGTATCGATTAAACACTTCAGAGGAATTTCGTGCCAATTGTTCATGCAGTGGCTGAAAATGATGAGGAAATCTGCCTGCTGTGGGTATGGGGCGCAGTTAAAGGGTGATCGAAAAACCATGAAAGACAGTCATCAAATTTGGCATATCCTACGAATCTGGGAATCGGTGTTATGTGAAGCGTGCCGAGAGAAGGTGACCATGTTGCAATTTTTTTTATTGAGCGACACGTCATAAAATGACGCTAAATATTAGTACAAATGTTGCGCGCACACATTTATGTTGAGTTGCAAATGTTTATATAACTAGTTGTTTGCACTTGCCCAATGATGTGAAGTGAAACATGTGTATTAGCAACACCAGAAGCTGATATGAAGCGCTGAAGCTAGTGAGGATACTGGCCCTGGACACATAAATCAACTTAGGTGCCTGACACCAAACCACAATCGACGTTAACCAGATGTGATAGCTGTATTAAAGGAGTGCATATGTAATGTTTATAAAATTGGGTTGGCAGCACTGCCAATCTCTATTGATGTTTCATGAAGACTAGCGTCCATTTTAAAAGTAGTTCCGAGAACTCGAGTAGCTCTGTGGTAGAATGCTTGACTGCCACGCAGAATGCTTGGGTAGAATTCTTGCTGGGACCCCGAAATTTATTATTTGCGTTCATCGGGGGTCAATGTTGCCTTTGGCAGGTTTTCCTTAACACTGATATTTGCTCAATGCCTTCGTTGGGTGGACGCTAACGATGTCGGACCTCGCTTAACGTTCACGCATTAAAATTACCCATGTGTGTTCTCATCGTCCTGGGCAGATGCTAATTGTAAATTACCTTTGGTAAATACACGCACACCAGCGGCACATACCCACCCATGGGTATGTGCCACTGTCTGGCGGCAAGTTTTGACGGCGTACGCGACGGGATTATGACATCATTCATGTCTTGACCAGCATGTCAATATTTGTCAAACCATCTTACCCTGCCATGCTAATGTTGGTTCACGCCAAGTTAAAGGGGTGACCACGACAGCACCCAAACGTAAGCGGCTAGATATAATGATAAATAGATGGGCTCAAAGTCGCCGAAGCTCGGTAAGAAACGCTTCGCATTCAAAAGAAGCTTTTTAGGGGCGAAGCTCTTTATGGCGTGTCTTGTGCGTTCCTCGTAGTACGTAACCACCAGTGGCACATACCCGAAATAGGTATAACATTTGACCTCCAAGGTGGTGCCGGTGAGAGATTTCTTCTGTGCGTTTTTTAACAATAAAAAATAGTGCTCAATGTACATGCCAATGGCTGCTAATGGGTAATGAGAGACAGGAGCATTCGGCTTTTAGTCAACGCGCACGCTGCGATCCCCTTAGCAGCCATTGGCATGTACATTGAGCACTAACGGACAAGATAGGGTTGCTACATTATACTCGATGGGTGTAACCTCCTTAGTTTTAGAAAAGTTTAGCGAGCGTTGAGCCGCAGGGCCATGAATACAATTAACTAGTATATAGCATGAATGAATTCGAGGTGGTTAAAGGGGGGAAGCAAATACGAAGCGCAAGCCGTAAGAAATTAAAAGCTGAATCCTCCTGTCTCTCATTTCACAATAGCAGCCACTGGCATGTACATTGAGCACTATCTGACAGGAAAAGGTGGCTATGTTATACTCGCTGGGCGTAACCTCCTTGGTTTTAGAAGGTTTAGCGAGCATTGGGACGCAGTGCCATTAGTACAGTGAACTAGTATATACCATGAACTCAAGGTGGTGGAAGGTGGGAAGTAGACCCGAAGCGCAAGCCGGAAGAAAGTGTGCGGGTGCCACCTCTTGTTTAGTCCTTGGAATGTCCACTGAATCGCGGTGCTTCTATATGGGGAATATATGATAAAAGGATGCGAGATGGTGGGACTTGGAGTGTTGAATAGATGGACGAATGGACACACAGACAGATGCATGGATGGACGCATGAAAGGACGCAGGGGAGGATGCATGAACGAACGCAGGGACGGGCGCACGAACAGACGCATGGGCGGTCACACAGACAGACGCATGGACGGACGAATGCTTCGCCCCTCTCTCCATCATTCACTCCGTGGATATGCTGCCATTTTGTTTAACAAGTTGGGGCATTGGATGACCCACTCTTTACGCTATTCGCAGTTTGTGACGGCTCGTTGTTCTTTTGCTGTTGTAAAACGCTTTATTACTCACGTTAACACGATTCCTTTCCTGACATGAAGCCTGTCTCAGGCAAGTTTGTGAACAAGTCCCAACCACCGGCGTAGCTCAGTGGGAAAATACTGGATGTCATGCAACATATCTGGGGTGAAGTTACACTGTGTCCTTGGTACTTGGTTCCTTCTTCGTTCGCGATAGCAGTTACAGACACCGGTGGCAGAGGCGGACAACCCCGGCACCGCGCGTGACCTTATCCTAATATCACAGCAGCTTTCAATAAAAAAGAAAGAAGACAACGAATAGGAGGAAAAAGGTTAGAGTAAACGAACACAAAGACACGAAAATAACAACCGATGAATCAGAGTCTGGTGCTGAGGTGGTCCACGCTTTTCACCTTGAGAGGGACAAGGCTACCCTAGAAGCTGAAGTGTATCGTCTGAAGCAGGACACAATCCGGCATACTACCCGCATCGGCCAGTTCAAACGTGAGTTGAAAAGCTTGACTGATGAACAAGGTAGTCTAAGGCATGCGCACGACGTCTACAAGTCCAAGGCAACCACCATGACCCGCGAGCAAAAGCGCCACATTTCTGACTTGAAGGACAAGATCGGTGCTATAGCAAAACAGCTCCAAACGCAGCTAGACAAGTAACAGCTATGTTTCTTTGAGGCCAAGATATTCTTAAGTGACTAAATGCACACCCTTGAAGCTGATATCTTCAACATGAACCGTAAAAGAGAAGAGGACTCGCTGGAGTGCAGTCGCATGAACAAGCTGCTTACATGGGCTCAGCAGCACCTCAAGCATCAGCAGTGGTAGTTTACCACGCTCGAGGGATAGCTACTGGAAAAGAACACTGAACTGTGAACATGCAGCGCAGCCACGATGAAGAGCTCGATTGACCGCGTGCATTTCAAGACTGACAGCTGGATGAGCTACAAATGCAGCCAGCTGACCTCCGTCCGCAGCTTGTACAAGCCCAACAGAACCACGACCGAGAAATCAGTTAAGCGCAGGCTTTAACTTTGGAACTTACGAAGAAGGAAACAGAGTGCAAGAAGAAGCATGAGTGAATCCAAGGGCTCCAGGACCACCAGATGACTTTGTCGGGAACAGTCTCCGAGCAAGAGAAGCAACTCCGTGAGGCGCCGCACTCCGAGACCATCCTCAATCAGTGCCTTCACAAGAGTGAGGTTGAGAGAGAAACATTGCAGATCGAACTTTCCAAGCTGAACAAGATGCTGGCCTCGGATGAGAGAGAGAACAAGTGACTGGTGGAGGAACGTAAGGCAAGGCAGCAGCAGACGAATAAACAATCCAAGCTGGGAAAGCATCAGCTGCAGGATTCCCTGGAGAAGGTGGCAGAACAGACGGCCCTGTTAAAGGAGAAACCTGCCATGTACGTGAACATTCACACCATTTAGTCTGATTTAAAGGGCGACATCGGAGAGAGGGTGAAGTCAGCGCCGAATGCGTATGCAATCGGAGCTTTGTTGGGGATGTCTCTCTCCTGGCGATTGTGTAGCCAGCATGGAACGACCAACTCGGCTGCCTGACCATGGTTTAACCAAATAAAAGAGGTACCTTCTACTTTGCTTACACATCGGCTGTTCCTGGCCTGCGGCCTGGCGTCATCGGCTTGGCAGAGCCTCGTCCCCTGCGTACACTGCGTGCTGGGTACATGAAACAATCGAGCACCTGTTGGGAGTTTGCCCAGCACTTCGCACACAACGAGACATCTTGCTGACCGCCATTCGTCATTATGTTCTCCCCGTGGGTACACAGAGAGATTTCCTTTTCCCTGCACGGCACCACATCCAGGTCTTCAAGATAGTTCTTCGCTTCCTTGAGGACATTGATCTGGAAAGAAGGCTACAGAATTCACCCACCACATTCTTCTAATGGGCACTATTTCTCTTCTTCTCTCTTCTTCACATCTTTAATGCCCTCATCCAACCGCTACAGGCACTGAGCCAAGCTTCCAATTAGGGCTGCAGAAGTTTTGACTCCTCATTCTCGGAACCTCTCTATCTCTCTCGTCCCACTTTCATGGCATTCAAGGCCACATACGTTCCACTCCTCCTTTCTGGAGTAGTGACCGCCACCCTCACGTGAAAGGTCCGGACAGCTACAACGCCTATGGCTTATGACGCACCGAGACTGATGCTGCACGTGGAGGAACCTGACGTGTGACAACTTACGACACGTGCGACATCCGCTGTGGCTAAAGGTAGCCAGGAAATTTGCGTTGGCTACCTGGGTGACGGGCCCCGGCCCTTCTTTGCTACTTCTTCTGAAGGGGAGGGAAAGTATGGAAGCAAACAGTGGCGGCCCTGGTTCCGATCAGTATACATGGTTCATGTCGGTCTCCGCCTCATTGAGGGGTTCTCGGGATAGCCGCAGCCCGAGAATCCAGAAAATAATATGGCATGAAATGTCACAGGTTTCAAGCAGACCGACGTAAGACCTACGGTACGGGCCTCTACAATATCAGCTCTAACTGGCAGTGACGATCAATAATGATCACGCGAAGAGGACCATGACGTAGGAGTATCGAATGAAGTACAAACTTTGGTACTTCTGCTGCTGTTTCAGAGGGTAAACCGCCACCGTTTCGCACAACCACATCAGTCAGCGCGTACTATAATCAGACGGTTCCCATGGATGAAAGAGGGAACGCTTCTAAAAAGCATATTTATTGAAAAGGTGAACTGGTTGACACCACAGCTTTTTATCGACCGGCAGGGGCAACTGTAGGTCACTCTTGGCTTTGGAATTCAGCACAGCTGGCCACATACGTCTTAGTTGTCATGCGTATTTGCGGACAGTAAAATCTTTCTTTAGCGGGATGGATTGTCCGTGTTCATTCTAGGTGACATGAAGTTGGCTCATCGTCGATGATGCATAATATACAAGAGCAAAGGGTGTCTGGCACCACGAGAAGAAACTGTGCACTTGTCGCCGTGAAATTCTTCCTATACAAGATCCCATCTGGTACACAAAAAAATGACACGCTGTTGACTCTTTTGCGGCAAAGAAAAATGGCTCTGAACTCCGAAATCCATGCCAGTTTTTGTGAACGTTGCTATATTTGAAAAATACCGATGTACGGCTGCAATTAAATGGTCAAAATCTTCAGCGTCAGATTCTGTGGCACTAGAGGCGTCGTAGAAAGGCAATCGGCTTTAGCACGTCTTTGCTCACTCCTGTAGGAGATCTTGATTGATTTGTGGGGTTTAACGTCCCGAAACCACCATATGATTATGAGAGGCGCCGTAGTGGAGGGCTCCGGAAATTTTGACCACCGGGGGTTCTTTAACATGCACCCAAATCTGAGTACACGGGCCTACAACATTTCCGCCTCCATCGGAAATGCAGCCGCCGCAGCCGGGAATTGAACCCGCGACCTGCAGGTCAGCAGCCGAGTACCTGAGCCACTAGACCACCGCGGCGAGGCCCTGTAGGAGATCTTGAAGCTGTACTCTTGCACGTAAGGCCCATGGTGCGAGAAACCCCTATGAATTGATAATATTTTGCGTTGCAGAGATTACAAAGTGTGTAATCTATCGGTTGTAATGGGTTTATTTTTCTTTGGTAGTCTCCTAAAATGGCGCCTGTCAACGCAAAAACGCAACATTTCACTCATGTGCACCAATAACACAACGGGACGCCCCCCGGGTTAGCTTTATCTTGTAGCGAATTCGACTTGATGCTTCGTGGCTGCTAGCGCTACCATAGAATAGCTGCTTGTAAGTTCTTCACGTAATATATAATGTTCACCACCCGCATGCGCCAAAGCTTTGGTGATTCTGTTAAGTAGCGTCCGGATTGTCACAACAGGCTTCGCAGCTTTCCACTAAATTGAGCTCTTCTGAAGAGTCTTATACTCATAAAGATCACAGGGAAACTGTTTTCGCAAACAATAACACCGCCTTGGGGAATATAGTCAGTGTAATCAGCGGTGCGTCAGATGTTCAGATTTGGGGACCATGTGAAACATTTCTGAGCGCTTTCATTCTGGTCCACAGGGATGCACTCATGACTAAACAGCCTTAAAGGAACCACGTGCCATGCCTCGTAACAAAGTTTAGTTAGAACGTGGAAGTTGTTGTGTGTCCGATTAGGATCATTGTGCCGCAAAAAAATTCATCTAGCTTATCATGAGCTGATAACACTGTTTTTTGAACCAGCGCTAGAGGAAGAGGCGAGAAGGTGAGTTTGAAACATTTGGCACGCGCCCTGCGTAACTTTCGGAAGCCAAATATCTTCCCGACCTTCTCCGGCATGCAAGAAAACGGTCACGTGCGCATGAAGTTTCCGAACAAGCTCGACTTTAGAGGACGCAAGCGGTGTTTTCGTTGACCAGTGATATTTTATGATCCAGTGCCTGTTTCTGCGGAATGGTGGCCTCGCTACCTGCGAAGGAGGTATGCATGCTCCTTTGAAGACGCTCGCTTGAATACATAACGATATTGAGCGTTCGAACGCGCAGGACAACGAACTTCGTTTGGAGGGCTGACATCTGCTTGATCCGCTCACAGTGGGGACACGAACGCGTGAAAAATGCCCCGCATCGATTTGCAATTCACTGAAAAAATGAAAATGACATACACACTCCCTTATTGCGTCTCAATATTTATCTGAAGTTTATTCAGCCATTCAAGCAAGAAATCAAATAAACTGCACACGTCTTGTGAAATAACTTCTGTTATGTCGCATGCTACTGTTGGCAACCTTAGAGCGTTGTCTATTACGTACAGGACCAACGTAAGAGCACTGTCGCCTAAGTAGGGCAATTCCTACGTCTATGTGATGACCTCATTCTCTGGGCGTGCGCCTGCCAAAAAAAAAAAAAGAAGAGCAGCATTCATCTTGAAATTTGACCCAATCCTGCGGTGCGTAGCTCTGCAAAATTTGGCAGGCGTGATCGTGAACGCCCCATGCACTAATTTTTCTCACTAGCTCGAAATTATCAAATCTGGTTTTCCTTTAACAAAGCATTGAAAACTCCTGTTTTATTTTGTGAGGTGATTAGCAAAATCACCATCAGAGTGGGAAAAAACACATATGATTAGCAGTAAACTATCAGAACAAGCTACAGAAATCGCAATATTATTTAAACTGCGATTGCAGATATTCATTCACTGCGTTAAATCAGTTCGAAATTGTCGTAACCTTTGTGATTTGCATTATTATTTTAGAAATGCTGCGTGTTCATTGTATTTTACTCAGTTTCTCTTGAATTCTTTGCAGAGGAAAGTCTCTCTTGGCTAGACGTTCGCGTAAGAGGTCGACCTAACGACACAGAGAACAAATACGAGGACTGCAACAGAGATTTTTATATTTACGTTAGTGCGGCAAAAAAGAACTGGACATCTCCGTACACAAGAGATTGCCAATGACTTTTGAGTTTAATGACTGAGGTTGCGAAAAGTTTATGTAGTGCCCTTAACGGAAATCTCTATTCTAACTTTATTGAGACTTGCTTTCATGATGCATTAAAAAGTTATTTGCCAACAAAAAAAAAACAAATTGGTGTCTTCCTTCAGTGTAATTGATTAACGTTGTGCTAAGCAACTGCTTAGTCTTGACGAATAATATACATGGCAAAACTTGAATGGTTTCAGTTCGTGTTGTATAGAATGTATAGACATGTGTGAATGTCGTTCATATTTGGGGAGTCTGCAACATTTACCGACTTTCTAGAAGAAGTCGGTGCAGCTTGCACAAAGTCTCACAAGGCTGCCTTGTAGAAGAGCTATAGGTTACGAAGCTGATCGTGGCTTGGCTAAACTTTTATCCTGTCCCCTCTCTCTTTTCGATACCTCCATTGCTGTACTATATTTTACCTTTAAGTAACGTGAACTACGTGCCGCGCAATCTTTACGTTTGAGGCGTTATCACGCAAATCCAGCTTCGTTCGTAGGAACTTACGATATTCGCATTTCGGAGACTACAGCCATCGAGTCAAAGTAAGCTGAAGTGCGGGTGCTAGTTGCTATTACACTGTTTCAACCGGATTACCATAGCTAGAATGGCCTAGAACCTGAAATCCAAAAACTTGTGAGCTCCGGACAGGCTGGTTAGGTGGGGTCATCTAGCGGGTTCAAAATTACCCAGGCAATCACTAAATTGTTAATGAGAAAATTGGTGCATTGCACGTCTATTATAAAAACTTCTGAGAGGCATTATCATGAATGAGCTTTTTTTCTGATTATTTCCACCTCAAAAACACTAGGTGTAAGCCAACGTGTTCATGACTGTGGTTGCACAAATTGTCACAAGATGCCTACATGATCGTGTCAGTAATAATCTTGTATTTTTTCATCGTTTTGCGCATACAAGGATACATTACACAATAAAAAAACCGTCTCGTGATTTGGCCACACCGGCGATCAAATTCTACTCAAGCTGCACATAGTCTAAATGCAATTAACATCACCATTTATGGTTTTTCAAACGTAAGGGTATACGTTTACGTACGTGCGTAAACAATTACGTATGTGAAGCTAAAACATTAAAAAATATTTTTTTCGTTAAGACGGTAAACACAAACTGCAATGTAGTAACCTTTTAACGTAAACAAGTATACATAGTTTTCACCTGACGTTACATTCATAGTGCGGGACTGTTGTTGGGCTGTCGCCGCCCTTACCGGGTGCCTCCGAGCAGACACCGTAGCCCCCATGAAGGAAGAAAAAAAAAGAAGGGAGCGTGACGTCACGTGGGCTGCCTTGGCAAGCCGAGCCGTTTTGAAGCCGTCATTGTCGGTCCAACACGTGACCTTTTGAGCGAAATCACGCCAGCACAGAGACCTGCCGATACTTCGGGGTACGGCGCCTGGTACCTTTTAATCGAAACGCACTGGCTCGGCGCAGACCGGCCGGCTCACGCAGGAGGTTCGAAGACGAAACAGCACCGAGAGTACTAAAAGCTACCGCAAGCTTTGGCGTTTTGATCACGTGTTGATCCGACAAAGTGGGCTCCACTCGTGTGAAGTAATGCTCCCCTTCTTTCTTTTTCTTCCTCTATGGTAGCCACCATAGTAGCCTAGCCAGCAAGTGTGGTTGTATCATGGCACGTTCCAACGACGTGTTCGCGCGTGACACATGCGACCGAGAATGAATTTTGTCCCGGCTACTTTGACCAGCTCGCAAGGCCCACCAGGGCGCGTTATGAAGGTAAAATCGCCATGTGCAGTTTTGTGGACTCGTATAAGCTGCGCATAGGAAGGAAAGGGATCACAGACACTGAGGTACAGCCACTAACGACGCACGTGCATATTATAAATTACCTCGTATTGTCTACCAGCAACAATTCTTCACAGCAGATGAAAGCGTACCAGTCTTTAGGCACGCACAATTATTTCACAAGTGGGTTTGTGAAGAATATGGCAGCGAAGAAGTTGCCTTCACAGCGTGTCGACGTGTTGGCTGAGGTAAGTGCAAACTGCAGCCCAGGCCACTCCTGTGAGTTTGTGTGCTTACGCATGAAAAACTACATCAAAGTGGGCTAATTTTCTTCGCGGCGGTGTAGTGTTTATGGCACTTGAAGTCTGACCCGAAGGTTGTGTGATCGAATCTCGGCTGCACCGGCTGCACTTTGGATGAAGGCGATTGTATTCGAGTCCCGTGTAATTAGATTTAGGTGCATGTTGAAGAGCCACAAGTGGGGGAAATTTCCGAGCCCTCTAGTACGGCGTCTTTCATAACCATGTCTCAGTTTTGGCACGTTAAATTCGAAATACTATTTTTAACTTCGTAAGGGCATGTGCGCACTGCCCAGGCCAGCTTTAGTGTAAAAATACAAGGCAGGCACGAAAGTGTTTTTCTTTTTAGCAAGCAACAGTGTGAAACAAAAGTATACATGAGTGTGAAACAGCGTGATAGTAAACATGTGAAGCAAGCTTTATTTGATTGTTTTAGCAGAAATCCTATTGGTAACATCTTAAGTTTGCTATTTTCATGACAAAAAACGTATCGAGAGTCGAACTAGCATGCTACCATCTGATAATAGGACGTTTCTATAAGCGTAATTGTACCACTAGTACTGTCATACTCTTACCCCATTAAGAGCATAAACCAACGTTTCTGAATTTAGGATTGTTAATTCTGATTCATTTTTAAATCAACACTTCCCAGCAGTGGTGGGAACCACCTTTGAAGGCATGGGTGCTTGCGGATGGTGACGGAAGCGTCGTGACAGCCTTTTGAACCTGTATGGCAGGTGCTGAGGAAGCGTGCTCACACGTTGGAGCAATACTATTTGCCGTGGAGACAGCAGAGAGAGTGCGCGATGCAAAAACGTGCACAGAAAAGAGATCATGGCTGCCTGTACACTTTCCCGCCACAACTTTCAAAAGGCTACACGACATAGATGTTCCATCGTCTCAAGCGAAAAAGAAACCTATGAACAGAATGTACCTGTCAAGAACGGGAACACCGTCTAGACATTTGCCAGCAGCATAGCCACACATGAGTGTCGCACCTACAGTGGCCGACCTGGAGTCATTTTACGCAAGGCTTGCGGATTCCCGAGCCCCATCAGCAGCTTTAATGATACATCCCAAGTACAAAACATGTTTCAAGATGTTCTTGTATTCCCCTTGCCGCGAGCTGCCACTACTCTTTCGGAGTTCGACGTGACCAGAAACACAATCTGAAAACATTCAACAACTTGTTCATTTTGCAGAGACGTTTGCTGTAAACCTTTCTACGACATCAGAAATGCTTTGGCACGTAGTGGAAACGGCCATACAGCAATCAAAATGTCCAGACTGGTATGCCTAGCGTTAAAGCCGAGTAACTGCTCAAGAAATGAAACGTGTTTATACATCAAACGTGGCAGATCCTTCTGTTAGTCTTTGTGAAAAAAATTATTATCCAGAGGAGCACAAGCTTTCATTTGCTACGACAGCATGGGCGTGGACGCACGAGATTGATGCAATTTCTTGTTACGTACAAGAAATGGTCACAAGTCATGAGGACTTCATACACGTCAAGACAGGCGTCTATTTGAGTCTTGAACACCCATACGTTTCAGCAACACCAGATGCAACCTTGTGTTGTACGTGCTGTGCAAAAGATGCTGTAGAATGGAAGTGCCCGTATTCGTTAGAAAAAAGTGGGATACCGCAGGCAGCTGACAGAGAAAATATCCGCTTGGATAATTGTGACGATAGATTACTCCATTTGAAACGAACACACCCGTACTTTTTTCACGTACAAACACAAATGGCTGCCTGTAATGTGCCGTACTGTGACTTTGTCGCGTGGACGCCTTCATCAACTCACATTGAAAGATTTCACAGAGATGGTGCTTTTAGAGACACTTTGCTAGCCTGTGCAAGGAGTCATTGCGTGTGATCATGCCTGAACTCTTCGTAAAGTGGTTCTCCAAAAAGAGTGGAGTCCTGTGTAATAGTAAGAACACAAACTCAATTGTGTTCTGCTATTGCCAAGGTCAGAATTTGGCAAAATGCTAGCATGTGATGGAAATCAGTGCAAGCAGAACTGGTTTCATTATAGTTGCCTTGGTATTTGGCGGGCTCCTCGATAAAAACAATGATTTTGCCAGAACTGAAAACTGCCTTAACTGACAGTTTAAGCATCTTCTGATTAAGTGGCCTGCTCAAAAACAGAAACCTTTGTTTTTAAATGTGAAGCATTTCTTAGCGAACGTAAGTGACTTTGAGTCTGTCTGTCTATCTATCTATCTATCTATCTATCTATCTATCTATCTATCTATCTATCTATCTATCTATCTATCTATCTATCTATCTATCTATCTATCTATCTATCTATCTATCTATCTATCTATCTATCTATCTATCTATCTATCTATCTATCTATCTGTCTATCTGTCTGTCTGTCTGTCTGTCTGTCTGTCTGTCTGTCTGTCTATCTATCTATCTATCTATCTATCTATCTATCTATCTATCTATCTATCTATCTATCTATCTATCTATCTATCTATCTATCTATCTATCTATCTATCTAGCTATCTATCTATCTATCTATCAGTCAATCTATCAATCTATTTATCTATCAATCTATCAATCAATCAATCTATCTATCTATCAATCAATCAATCTATCAATCTATCAATCAATCAATCAATCAATCAATCAATCTATCTATCTATCTATCTAGCCGCCTACAATTTTTGTTCTCCCAGCCGTTTTGTTATTGATATCAATACTAAATTTGGTATGGCATACCATGACTGTATGGTGAGCATAATTGACTAGTCGTAACATGAATATCATAATATGTATGTCATGAAGGTCATGATTTACATTTCATGGTCTTGTTACTCTTTCGTTGGTTTCATTCACATAATATCTTGCAAAACTTGTATGGTACGACATGACTGCCTGGCGAACACAAGTGACAGACCCTGACATGGAAATAAGGACATGCATGTCATACAAGTCATGAGTCATGACTACACGACACGCTCATTATGCGCTCACAGCCGTCTCGCAAGCGTAACATATACCCAATTCAGAAATACGTTACGCAAATGGATGACGAAGGTATGTGACTGGAGCAAACATAATAATTACGAGATGCGTGTCATGTAACAACATAACTTCATACCAAACTTATGATGCCCTCACGGCTGTTTCGCTAGCTTCGAATACACTGAATTTGGTATTACTGGACGTGAATTAACGACTAAAGGATGTGACTTGTGCAAACATGATAATCCTGAGATGCATGTCATGTAACAACATGACTACATTTTACGCCTATAATGGGCTCGCGGCCGTTTTGCTAGCTTCACATGTACCAAATTCAGTATTACGTGACGCGAATTGACGACATATGTAAATGACGTGTTCAGACACGCTAATAATGACATGTGTGTTAAGTAAAACATGACTACATGCCGCACTCATGTGCTCGGGGTCGTTTCGCTAGATTCACAAATGCCAAATTAGGTATTACGTCACGTGAATGGATGACGAAGGTATGTGACAGGCGCAAACATAATAATTATGAGATGCGTGTCATGTAAGAGCATGACTGCTTGCCACACTCAAGGTGCCAATACACTATGACGTGACCAGGCACGCGTGTGCTCCAGCGTTCGTTTCGTCGCGTCATGCCGGTGATGCCACGCAAGGCGCTGATCTGCCTGACATATATTCGCAAGCACGCGCTGCATTGTGCCCATTTGAGCACGCCCGGCGTCCCTCTGTCACGAAGCTAGGAAGACGTGGCGCAATTGGGGTAACGCCGTCGGCGCAAAATGCAGCATGTCGCATTTTGCGCCGGCTGCCCCGGGGCAGCGCCGCCAATGTTCGCGTTTTGCGTCGCTGCGCCCAGCGTGCGTGCATAAACGTTACGTCGCAGTATATTTGGCCCTTCATGATACTCTCCCCGCCATTTCCCTAGCTTCACATATACCAAGATTGGTATTACGGGACGTGAATAGACGATGAAGGCATGTTACTGGTGCAAACATGATAATCATGAGATGCGTGTCATGTAACAACACGACCACATGCCAGGCTCATGATGCACTCACGGTCGTTTCTCTAGCTTCACATATACAGAATTTGGTATTGCATGACGTCCATAGACGAAGAAGGTAAATGACACGTACTGAACATGATAATCATGATATGCGTGTCATGTAAAACATGAATACGCGCTATGCTCATAGCGTGCTCGCGGCCGTGTCACCCGTTTACCGTATACCAAATTTGGCATTACATGATGTGAATTAATGGCAATTGTAAAGAACACGTTCAATTATGATAATCATGACCTGCGTGTCATGTAAAACTGAACTATATGCTACGCTCAAAGCACACTCACGGCCGTTTTCTAGCTCTGCACCATACCAAATTTACTATCAAGTGGCGTGAATAGATAATGAAGGTAATTGACACACCCAAACATAATAATTATGACACAGGAGTCTTGTACGGTATAATTTACCTCCACATGGTAACGTTGTGCTTATTTTAAACTGACATATAAACCTCCCTCATTCGTACTTCACATATAATCGATTCCCACTATGCGCGGGATCTGCCATTTTTTTAACAAAATTGATTTCATTAGATGGGTTAGTGCACACATATGTGTGTCTAAAATATGCAATGATGATGATGAAAAACATTTATTATAAAAGAGAGAGGTACGGGGTCAAAGCATGACCCCGCTACATGGTCGGCGTCCTTAGTTCGGGACACCGCATGACGAGGCCCCTACTCGCGCCCGTCTCACCAGAGCCCGTTGAGACTCTAGTGACGAGCAGTTGAGGAGGGCAGTCTCCCATGCCTCTCGGGAAGCGGTAGGGTAAGGGGGTAGGTGGGGATTTTTTGGACATGCCCATACCATGTGGAAGATATTACACGTCTCCCCACAGTGTGGGCACCGCCCATCTGTGTTCGCATCGAAATGTTTTAGGATTGCAGGACAGAGTAGAGTACCTGTCTGCAGGCGCCTTAGAGTTCGCTCTTCCGCTTTACTCTGCCCCTTTGCAGGAGCCGGGTAAAGGCGGTGAGTGTCGCGATAATAGGTCAGAATTTCTTTGAACCGCAGCAGCGGTGTATTGGCCTCCGAGTCAGTCATAAGAGCCAAGGTGAGGAGTCCGGTGGGTAAGCGCTCGGGCGGCAGCGTCAGCGGCCTCATTACCTCGTAAGCCCTGATGGCCAGGAGCCCATACGATGCGTTTCGGGGCTGGATCAGCGAGAGCCCGTTTTAGAATTTCGCTGGCTAGGGGGGATATCTCTCCTACCAAGTAATGAGTTCATGCTTTCCGGGAGTCCGTGATGATAACTTTCGAGTTGGGGTCCGCAGCAGCAAGCGCTATCGCGACTTCCTCAGCGCGCTCTGGATTTTGTGCTCAGAACGAGAGCCCATTGCCATGCTTTTCCCGGTGAACTACAAAGGCCGTGTAAAATCCCGTGGGCGAAGGCCCTGCTATATCTACGTAGAATACACCAGGTCGGGAGCCGTATTGCCTCTCAAGCGTCCGAGCCCGCGCCTGTCTTCTGCTTTCGTGCGTGTGCTTATCCATGTTACTGGGGAGTGGAGCGACCGAGAGCATATGCCGCCATTGTTCCGGAATACGCTCCGCCTCCTCTGCAGTGCAAGTGTGCTGTATATGTAAGTGGTTTAGCAGGCGGCGCCCAGGAGCCGTCTGCATGAGCCGCGTATATTGATTCATAAGGTGGGCCTCCCGCAACACCTGGTAAGAGTTGAGCACACCTAACGCCCTCAGTTTGGCGTTGAAAGTGGCCACCGGGAGATCCAGAGCTCGTTTAGTAGCCTTACGAATGATGGCATCTATTCTTTCGTCTTCTTGCTTGTTAGTGCGAAGGTATGGGACGGCGTAGAGGATCCGGCTAGTCACAAAGGCATGGGCGAGCCGAAGGGCGTCCCTGCCCCGAAGACCACCCCGCTTGTTGGAAACGCGGTGGATCATGCGCCCTACCTGTTCGCCGATTCTCTTGAGTTTCGCTATAGTGGAGTCCGGTCTGAGTCTGTGGTGAATGAACAGGCCCAGAATCCGGAGCTCCTCCACCTCTCTGATGGGAACCCCAGGCAGGGAGATGTGTATGGCTGACTTATCTCTTGGCTTCGCTCTAACGTGCAGAAGCTCTAATTTGTTTGGAGTACATTGGAGTCCACAATCGTTGGCATACGCCTCGACTATGGACGCGGCCTGCTGAAGGCGTTCCTGCACTTCACCAAGGCTCCCTACAGTGGTCCAGATTGTAATATTGTCGGCATATACTGTGTGTTGTGTGCCTTCCACCCTGGCCAATTCGCTTGGAAGGCGCATTATAGCAATGTTGAAAAGGAGCGGTGATAACACTGCTCCCTGTGGGTACCCCGTGTTCCCAAAATATGCAATGAGTATCACAAAGCTTGGTTATTAGTAGAATATTAGATGCGACTAATTGCTGTGCGATCTCGAGTAGTAGTAGTAGCAGTAAAAAATTTCATTATATACATAATTCAGACAGGCTAGAACTCCAGTGCCCCGAGGAATATACAGGGTGAACAGTGAAGTCTGTCCGGTAAAGTGCGGCCCCTATTCCAGGGCCCCACTGGCGCGAGCTAACCGTTCAGCTCTGTGGATCAGTCGCAGCTGATCCACCAGGGCTGCGCTAGGCAAAAATCGGCAAAAGGCCAAAAGAAAGCGGGAATAAGATGCACATGTGTAAGGGGGAGAGTGGCTGGAGTGAGACGCTGTGTGGAAGTGCTTCGCATGAGCTCCGACCTGGTGACTGACTATCGGCGGACGCGCTTTGTTCTGGACTTGCTGTTGGTGGGCTCGTCTGCATGAGGTTTTCCTGCACCTACGGACACCACTCGTATAGGCGAGTTTGTCCCCGTTTTAGGTGTTTCCAAGATTTTCCTATCAACCCCGGGGTGGCAAGGCTAGGCCTATCTCCTAGCCCAAACCTAGGCCGCGACGCCAGGCGTTCGGCTTCCGTCTGGTGACCATGGGCCTTGTTAGGCTGAAGATGGAATACTACGTCGAAGGGAAGAATATAACGCTCGAAGATTTTGAAGCGGGAAAAGGGCTCCAGTGCTGAAGGCGCAGGACCAATATAAGAAGACTCTGCATAGCGACAATGCAAAAAGTAAGCCTTGCGAGACGCAGGCCGGCAGCGACGGGCGCAAGAGGCACGGAGTGCAGCAAGTCAAGCGAGGGAAAGCGCTGGTGTGGAAGCAACGTAAAGCATTTCTCAAGATGCCAGCCACGGATTTCAAGGTCGTGTACAGGCCGCAGATCTAGGACTTGAGTGTGGTGACAGCGAGAGAATTCTGGTGTGCACTGAGGGCAGCAGCGCGTCTAACGAGTGATATTGCCGCAAAAGAAGACACTGTGTGGGTTAATGGCACACACGACACGTTTACGGTGAGCACACCGTGTATAAATTGTAGTGGGGCATGTGCGACTGTGAATACGCTCAAGCTGGGCTATCGTGACCTGCCGGTTTCGGCGTTTGTGGAGCCGTTGGAGAACTCCGTGGGGGGAGTAATTTACTGTGCTTATGATGGATACTCAGTAGAAAAACTTCGGGCAGGATTCCTGAATAAGAATGAAGGCATATATGTTTTGGACGCGAGATTTCTGGGAAAGTCGAAGGTGATTCAGATTTCATTCGGGAGGAAACGCACACCCCTACATGTTACTTACTGGAACTGTCAGTACGCTGTGATCCCGTATAAAAATTTAGTCTAGACCTGCTACAACTGCCGACAAGTTGGACATCGAGCGGACGTTTGCTATCGTCTGAAAAGTAACCCATGTCACTGTTGCGGGAAGGAACATCCTGCCCTGCCAGAAGGAGATCCACTCACGTGCACGCCGGACAGCATTATGTGCCATGGTGCGCATCACACAGGGAGACGGAACTGCAAGTTTCGCCTGGCTCGCAAGCCATTGACAGTCCGGCAGCAGAGAATCGAAAAAGAGATCGAAGCTGGCGACGATGAGCGGTCCTCGAGGGCCACGGAGCGGTCATCGAGAGCTAAAGAAGGCACAAGCAAAAGCAGGGACAAGTTGAGTTCCTTCCCGCCAGTGCCAGGGCGTGGAGGCGGCCAAGATGGTGGATGAGTGTGCAGTACCAACAGCTACGCACGCTACACTAACAAAAAGGCGAGCCTTCCCATCCACCACTGCCAGTAGATCAGAAAGCTAACGCAAAACAATTAGCCGAAACGTCACGAGTACACATGCCACTGCCTGTTTTAAGGTCACTAGTCTTGAGTCGGATGTGACTACCCTTGCGGCTAAAGTAGGCAAACAAGAGGAAAGGCAGGATAGTTTAGAGGATCGAGTAAAAGGAAGTCAAAGTCAGATTAGACACAATAGAGGAGCGTCTCGGCATGCTCTCCAGTGAATTTAGCGCTTCCCAAACCCAGGTCATGAGCATGTTTCAGCAGCTCCATACTCTATTGGAGGTAAAACTGCCTCCTGTGGGTGGCCAAGTGCCATTAGTCAACCTGGTGCCTCATCATGGCGCCTCGCCAGCAAATTAGGGTTTGGCAGTGGAACTGCAGCGGCTTTAATCACAAGCGAGGTAACCTGCAGTTGCACGTACAAAATCTGGATAGTAAACCGGACATAATAGCCTTACAGGAGGCTAGTGGTTTCGTGAAATTACCCGATACCCGAATTAAGGCAATTACAGCGCCAGGGATTGATTCATGGGGCGTATGACGCGTCTTCACAGGCATGCTAGTCCATCGCAAACCACTGCCATTGAGTATTCCGTAGAGAGCGGCAGGGAAGACTATGCTCTGCAAGAGATTTTGCCTAACCGAAAGTATGAGAAGAGTCTGTTTTCACTTAATGTGTATAGTTCTCCAAAATGTAAAGGATTGGGCTTGCCACAACTCCTGATTAAAATCAAGGGTTAGCAGCTCGTGCTCAGCTTATGCTGGTAGGAGATTTCAATGCGCCTCAGCCGAAGTGGAGTTATATTCGAGCCAGCCAAAAGGGCACTCGGCTTTGACAAGTTGCCTGAGATCTGAGATGGACGCTGTTAAACACTCCGCAAGATCATACGAAGATAGGCAACAGCATAAGCATAAATACTTCTCCAAACCTTACGTATTTTAGAGGTATCAGTAATGCAAAGTGGATTAACACGGGACAAATTCTAGGAAGTGATCACTATATCCTTTCCACGACGTTTCGCGTTGCGAAGCATAAAGACAAAGTGAAGGGGCATAGATTTACGAATTAAGACAGATTTAGGAAAAAAAGATCAGACACTGGGAACGTGAAAATTAAAGACCTGGACGCATGGGTAGAGGCGCTCAAGGAGGATATAAAGAATACCACGGTAGAAGTGCCAGTCGAGAAGGAGGAGTTTACGGCGGACTCTCGACACTCGTGGTAAGCGCACGCAAGGAGGAGTTTACGGCGGACACTCGTGGTAAGCGCACGCAAGTCTCTTGAGAAGGTGGAAGCAAAAACATAATGGCATCCTTTGCAGAAAGACTGGCAAGTTAGAGCGTAAAATCGAAAATATACAATTGAGTTGCAGGCCAAGCAGCGGGGCGAGATTTGTGATCGCATAACTGGACAGTTTGGATGGAAAAAGACATGGGAGCTGTTGAGGCATCTTTTTGATCCGACAGCAACCAAATCGGTGCAACGGGGACAAATGACTCGATTAATGCATCAATATGAAGGCACAATTGGAGAGTTTATACAGGCACTCCGGAATCGGTACATAGCTGAAGGAGTAGATGTTTGCTTACCACACTACACGGTAGTGAAAAACCCAGAACTGGACGAAGTTTACAATTGCGGAGGTGAAGTTCACCATGGGGCAGCTGCGTACTGCGTCTGCCGCAGGTATGGATGGAGTTACTAATAAAATGTTGAGAAAGCTCAATTTAAAATCGGTTGGGGCGATCACTGACCTAATAAATTAGTATTAGGTGGCCGGCGAGATACCAGCACATTGGAAGAATGCTAGGATTATATTTATTCCTAAGCCAGGCAAGAATCTCTGCTTGGAGAACCTGTGGCCTATATTTCTGACATCATGCGTGGGCAAATCGATGGAGCACGAGGTTCTCAATAGGCTTCAAGGTTATGCAGAGGTCAAGGCAATCTTCGCCCCCACTAAGATAGGTTTCAGGGCCAATTTGTCCGCACAGGATGTCATGATGCAGATGAAACATGATGTAGTCGATCCCGGGCATGGCACGGGAACCAAAGCTGTGTTGGGGCTTGACCTGAATAAAGCTTTTTGCAATGTTTTGCATGATGCAATATTGAATAACTTATTGAAAATCGGCCCAGGGGCCACAGCATTACGCTACATCAGATCGTTCTTAGAGGTCCGAACCACAGAAATTGCAATAGGAGATATCAAATCAAATTTCTTTGCATTGGGAAATACCGGGACTCAAACACACATTTTATGTGGATGATATTACTTTAGGGGTAACCAGGGGTAGTGACGCGTATCCGGAAGAAACACTACAAAAGGTAGTGAACATTGTCGAAGAGTTTGCAGGGGAGGCGGGAATTTCATGCTCTGAACCCAAGTCCGAGCTCTGTGTGGTTTGAGACAAACCCAGAGGGCTACATGCAAGACACTATATTTCGCCACCGCCGTTCCAGGTAAAAGTAGAGAGTAGGCCGGTTGCTGAAGCTCAAACGATTAGAATTCTTGGCCTATATCTGCAAAATAACAGGAAGAATAGGGTGGCCCTTGCAAAACTTAAGACCATGGTCAATGCTACTGTCAGGCTAATCAGGAGAATCACTAACCGTAAGAGCGGGGTTAAAGAAAAAGAACTCTGTGTGCTGTATCGTACATGTGGCTCAAGATATGCGCATGAACTGTGTAGAGATATACCTGATACGCACGCATTCAGCGCATATAACCTGCTGACGTTCAATAAACCGGATTCTTTTCCCCACAGGCTACCAGGCATATCATGTCATCGATACATGGTGTCAGAAGTGCCACGCATCCATCGCCGCACACGTAGGCGCCCACGGTGCGCTGGGCAGTCGGCATGGAATTTGTTCGACCGCCGGATGCAGTACGCTTCACAGGAGACATAGGCAAGAGCTGTCCACTGTTCAAGCGGAAATTTGAGCTCTTCTTGACGGCTACAAAACCTTCCGGACAACCATGACCAGAGCAGACGAAGACTGCCTTGCTGCTGACAACTGCAGGCGAAGTAGCCATAGAGGTATTTAATACCTTCGTTTTTACGGAATGCGAAAGCAACACAAATTACGCTACGGTAGTGAAAAAGTTTGACGAGTGAGAGCCAGAGTAATGAGACATACGAACGCTACTTGTCCGGAAAACGAATGCAAGAGCCAGGGGAACCTTTTGAGCACCTCATGCGGGACGTGAAGACACAAGCTCGTCTGTGTAACTTTCAAAACTTGCGTGACTCCATGATCCGCGATCAGATTGTTTCTGGAATACAAAACGAGAAACTACGAGCGAAGCTGCTAAGGAGCACAAATCTCACGCTACAGAAAGCGGAACAGACTTGCAAGGCAGCCGAAGCAACAGCAGACCAGCAAGAAACGTGGCTACGGGACCATCAAGTGGATCCGATTCGGAACTTCTCAGCGCCAGGAAGGCAGTACCAAGAAGAGAGACAAGGAAACAGCAACGCCAGGAAGCCACCAGACTACATATGTCGCAGATGCGCGCGAACACACGCGCCAAGAAAGTGTCCTGCGTTCGGGTGTGCTTGTTACAACTGCCAGCGGAAGAACCACTTCGCGATTTGTTGCAAAGTATGGAGTCAAGTCGACTAGCTTACTGGCGATGAAGAATGCTTTGATGTGCTGGATGTATCCTTGAGAAGCAAGGTCAGCGGCCGTGACTGGCTTGTTCGCGTGAACGTTGCTCACGAGCTTTAAAGTCGATACTGGCTCGCAAGCAAACATCATTCCCTTGAGTTTCGTCACCAAGATGCAGCCAAAACCACTGTTAAAGTCCAACTGCTCAGTTCTACGCTCGTACGGTGGCAATGAAATCAAACACTGCGGCAGCATAACAGCCTATGTGACACTGAACTGACACACCGCAGTCCTTCAATTTTTCGTCCTACGTAAAGGTCAAGCAATCTTGGGACTGCAAGCATGCGAACGCCTTCAGCTGGTTTCACGCCCAGTGCACAGCGTGGAAAAAAGCACAGCGGAAGGCGTAGCGGAGGATTTTTGGCACCTTTTTAGTGGCGCGGGATGCGTCAAGCGCCATTATCACTTGGTACTCCGCGAAGACGCAGTTCCGGTGGTCCAATCAGCACGGCGGATTCCACTAGCGTTGTGAGAACCACTGCGTGAAGAACTGGAGCATATGGAACGAGGCGGCATCATTGCAAGGGTGACAGAGCCTTTGGATTGGGTGAGTCTTCTCGTAATAGTACGTAAAAAGGATGGAAAGCTTCGAGTGTGCATGGATCCGAGGAAGATTAACCTATGCATAAAAAGGGAGCACTATCAAATGCCGACGCGAGAGGACATAGAAGCTGAACTAGCCGGTGCAAAAGTGTTCACACGGCTCGATGCTAATGCTGCTTTCCACCAGATACCATTGGATGAAGAAACTTCAAAAATTTGCACGTTTGCAACACCTTTTGGTCGATATCGCTTCTTGAGGCTACCGTTCGGCATTTCTTCTGCTCCAGAGGTGTTCCAAAAAGCATTGAATGAAGTGTTTGAGAATCTGCCAGGGGTAAAGGCATACGCTCACGACGTGATAATCTGGGGCTCTTCAATGAAGGAGCATGATCAATGACTCAAGTCTGTTTTGCAAGCAGCAAAACGAGCTGGACTAACTATAATGCGAATAAGTGTGCGGTGCGTGTAAAAGAAATAGAATTCCTAGGTGACGTAATTAGTCATGAGGGCATCAGACCCAATCCTAGTCAGGTGAAGTGCATGACTCAAATGCCAGAACCAAAGGACAAGCCTGCGGTTCAAAGAATGCTAGGTGTCGCAAAATACTTCAGCAAGTTCTTGCCATCCTTGGCTCAGAAAACGGTACTGCTCTGGTGTCGTAAACTACGGGTGCAATCACTACCCCGCAATATGAACCGCGAGCTAGACTCGCTCTCTGGACTTTGCGCCCACCAGTTGTGCCCCCGCGATCTCCGATGACAGCGCAGCTCTTACCGACTGGCTCGCCCTACGCCATCTTCTGCCACCGACAAGAGCTCTCGCTCAGTGGTGCCCCGTCCTCGGACTCCTGCCACTGTTTCCATCTTTACTATTTTGTTCTTGCTTCTGGGTGTCGTTGTCCTGCGTCACGCTCTCTCCTTACCCCTCTCTATCTTTATACCTTTAAGCTTATACTTTTAATACCTCCTTACCCCCATTCCTCGGGAGCTACTGTTGAGGTGTCGCACTCGGATGAAGACAGTTAAGGGGCTCACTTTCATCTTTCTGTCTCTTTTAAGAATCACAAAAGAATCACATAAGAACCCCGAGCTACATCGCGGCCGTAGACTAGCAAGTTCCGTCGCCCTTCAGGTGCGATACTCCAATCACCCTGGCATTATCTACCTCGACATCTCGCCCCCCCCCCCGGGGTCACTTCAGGGCCACCGCGATCACAGAAGGAGAACACGTCTATAGCCTCTCCTTTAAAACCAACATTGTGATGCAAGCTGAGAAGTTTGTCATTCACAATACGATTAGGGTTCCATCACCCTACTGGTAGCTCACCTACTTAGGGCAGCCTTTGGCACTTCAACCTTCCCTCCTTTCGTATAGTATGGACCCCAAGCCACTCAGGCCTGCCCGCCAGCGAGGTGGTAAACGCCGTTGCCCGTGCTTCTCCTACCGGGCTGTTGCCTCTCCATGTCCCGAGTCTGAAGCGGGCAGTACAAATATAACGCGCTTCTGCAAAAGTCTGACCTCTTACCGTGCTTTGCGGCGCCTCTAATCGGACCCACACGTGGTCTGGAGAAAGCGGGCCAGCGCATACTATGCCACCTCGAGAAGAACACATACCTGAATCTGGCGGTCGCCAGACATTTTTGGCAGAAAATCAGTGGCACCTGCTTGGTTTGCATGGTCCTGGCCGACACCTACCACCTCGTCGCTTTGTGCCCCACCAACCCCGTTCCTTTTGATTCCTTTTCACCATTACAGCTAGAGATGGGTGGAGTACCCGTTCGGCTGCTCCAGATTGGATACTCAACGCTCCTTGGTGAGGCGCGCACGGGCAATGGCCAACTCCATCGGCGTCCCGGAATAGGTTGTTGCCACTGAAGCATGCAATATGTCAAAACTCTCTGGCAAGTTTTCTGTAGTAAAATGCTTTCTAGTACCACTACCACTGATGCGCGAAACATACAAAGTGGTTTGTGTTCATTTCTTGCTAACGCGTTAACACTGAGGCTACCACAACCAAACGAGGATGCGTCTGCCTACTGATCATCCTCGAGAAGACGCTCCTGAATTCTTCTATATAGGTGGCACGACAGTGTATGAAAATTGGCATGAAGGCAGGAATATACAGAGGAGAGGTCATTACGTCACATTTTCGGACGGTGGAAGTAGGAAACAATAAAAAAAAGTCTTCCTAAGAAAGGTGTGCACGTTACGGCGCCTCCTGCATGCGCAACGTGCACTAGCGAGAAAGAGACAAACCGCGCGAGCATAGTATGTCGGTTATTTCGGATGCGCCCGGTGGCACCGTTGCTGCTGTCTGATAGACGAGCTGGAAAAGTGAAACTATTGTGCTGATTATAATAAAACGTGCTGTGATACTCGCCCATATAGCGCTTGTGTGTCATTCGCAGCCTAATTAAGATTCACATTGTGAATGTACAATTTAAATGCAGCTTTGAACTTTGTGTTCAAAGTGCTGAATTCGAAGAGCAAAAGCGCGACTCGACCGGGTAATCACCTTGACAGGGTGTTTTCTTCTGCGGATACGGTAAGTTTGAGGTTCGGGTAGTAGTCGAATGTTATTTAACTTGTGTCGCTATTGAGCCAGATGAAGCACCTCCGAATGATTATTTACCATGTCTGTCGCAATACGTGTGCACGAGTATCATTTGCGACAGTGTGGCAGATGCAACCGTATCGAAAAAAAGTCACAGCTTTGCCGCAAAAGCGAAGCAATGAACGCGATAGCCATCAATTGAACGGATACATGCAGAATGGCAAGCAGATCGAAAGAAGCCCCGCGTTTCTCACGCAAAAATGACGAACGAAATGTGTACTCAATGGTACAAATAAACGCGATTATGATTCTCAGTTGCTAATTCGCTCTGTATAAAAAGCGCGCCGTTTTTTCAATCGGAGGCTGTGAAACAAATGCAATCACCTTTTTTGGCCCCGTAATTACAACATAATCGTTCCAGTGCTAACCCAACGCCAGCAAAGACATAAGATCCTCCCCACCGGTAGATAATGGTGCCCGAGAGACCATCCACTCCTCTCTCCATGGGCCCAAAGTACGCGTGAGAGATGAAAGCCGCCACGCGCTCATTGCGCTTTCTTGCTGATAATGCTAAAAACACAATATATCTCCTCCAAGATACCCGCTAACAGTGGTAAGTGGTCACTATAAACAGCTTGCCGTTTGAGTGCTGAAGGAGGTACCCTTGGTGGCTCATTCTGCTTCTGGTCACTGACGCGTGCGGACGCAGGATGGCAGGTTCGTCAAGAGCTGTGAAAGCGGCCGACGCTGGCCGTGGTTTCTCGTGCACATCACTTCCCAAGGCCTACCGTTAATTTCTGCCACCACTGCCCTCAGGAGGACTCAGACGCGCATTGGTTCTGCACTGTGACATCACGGTGCGTCCGTGATTAATGACTTCCGAAAGCCACTCACAGAACTAGGCATCGTTCTAGAGGTGAGCAGCATACGAGCGCATGAGATGTCTTACGTCTGGCTTCTCAACATGAAGACAGACGAGGCCAAGAAGACACTTCTGGGTGCTAGCCTACTCTCAGTGAAAGACTGGCCTGGCGTCGTCGTCGACCCAGAGAGGCAAGAGGTTCGTCTCAAGTTGGATTGCGTAGCCTTCTACGTTCATGTAGATAATGTACGGCGTGCTTTCCAGGAGTACGGTGAAGTTAACGAAGTCATCAGCGACAAATGGAGAGACGAAGGCTTCGAAGAAGTTGAGTCAACTAGAAGATTTCTTCGGCCATTACTTAGAGAAGGCGTTACTAAGGATCGCATACTCCTCCAGATGTGTCTCGGGAGCAGCACGACACTGGCGTTCGTGCCAGAAAGAGCGCCGCTGTGCCTGCGTTGCCGGAACACTGGACACATTTGTGGCGACTGCAGGGTGCCCAGGTGCGCTGGTTGTCGCGCTTTTGGGCATGAGCAAGTGGACTGTACTCGTTCCTACGCCAGTGCAGCAAGTGCAGCAACAAATTCCGACCACACTGAATTGCTGATGAATGATCAGAAAGCAGAGAGGGCCGTGGCGTCGGAGGCAGTGGTGGAGGTGTCTCATATAGCAGCGACCAGCGAGAGAGAAATGGAGACACCTAAGCGAGACACAGATGAAAGTACGATTATGGGCACTCCAACGCAATGGCGTTCGACTTGGACGGAAACTCACCACAAGCCTGAATCAGTCATCGGCCCTAAAGGTACTTTAGACATGCATACAGTCGAAACTACGCCAGTAAAGCGACGCCTGATTGAGGGAGACGCGGCGTCTCAGCAGCGTTCGACCCAGGAAAATCAAGGGCAGTGGCGAGTGGCTGGCTTCAAAAAATTGCCCGCAGCTTCCCTCGGGGGAACACTGAGGAGGATGCGGAGCATATAATTGGTTAATGGGGTTAACAGGATCGGCCTCTCGTCGCCGACGCTTGCACTCGGCTTCCCGTTTTCGAAAGTCCGGGTCCTCTTGTCGACGCTTACGTTTCAAAGCGGCCGAATCCAGTGCTGCTGCTCGACGCTGACGTCTCTCAGTGGCTTCACGTTCTCTAAGTTGAGAATCTTTCGCTCGACGCCCACGTTTACGTTCGGCGTCGCGAGCTCTTCTCCGCGCTGCCTTGTCTTCGGACGACGACTTGGTTGCGGTTCCGCCAACACTTTGGCCGGCGCTGGTCGAAGGGACGTCGATCACTGTGACCTCGGACGTCGACGCGCCGTACAAACCAACCGACGAGCGGCAACTGAGCGAGCGAGCACCGACCTTGAGTATATATACAGCGCGACGGCGCATGCACTGTCAGCTGTCGAATGTTCGAGAAGGGGGAGAAGCGCAACGGCGCATGCGCGCGCGTCAGCTGCCGATGTTCTCGAAGCGCGACGGCGCATGCGCGCGCGTCAGCTGCCGATGTTCTCGAAGCGTGACGGTGCATGTGCGCTACATTATACAGCTAGCGAATGTTCGTGAAGAGGAGAAGCGCACGCGGTGTGTAGAGGAGGAAGGGTGCACAGATGGTGGAGGAGTGAAGCGCGCGCGGTGTGTAGAGGAGGAAGGGATGCACAGATGGTGAAAGAAGGAGGAGGAAGCTTGCGGACGGCGCCGCACTACAAGCCTCGAGTATTAGATGCTCCGCATCTAAAAGTCTCAAGGTGCTGGCCACCTGCAATCAGCGTCGCTCTCCCGCGGCGGCCGTGAGACGACGCTTTGAACGTGCGTCGGACACTGAGTCGGTTAGGTGCCGGTAATGTAAGCCCTCGTTCCCTCAGCTTTTAGAATTGAAGCTTCTCATAGCGGCACCCGTTCGTCTCTCGTAGTCGTAGTAGTAGCCGTAGTGTGTAACCAGTCTTATATTTTGACCTTCAAGGTGGCGCCAGTGAGAGATTTCTTCTGAGCGTTGTTGAACAAAAAAAAATTTGCAGCATGCGCGTTAAAAGCCGAATTCTCCTGTCTCTCATTCCCCCTTAGCAGCCATTGGCATGTACATTGAGCACTATCTGACAAGAAAGGGTCGCTACGTTATACTCGCTGGGCATAACCTCCTAGGTTTCAGAAGGGTTTAGCGATCGTTGGGCCGCAGTGCCATGAATACAGTGAACTAGTATATACTATGAACTCGAGATGGTTAAAGGTGGGGAGTAGACACGAAGCGCAAGTCGTAAGAAAGTGTGCGTGTGCCACCTCTCGTTTAGTCTTTCGAATGTCCGCTGGATGGCGGTGCATACGCGTAATATATGCCTGCAGAAGTAAAACAAGGGCTTAGTCAGGAGTGTCCCCGGTCAACTGTATTATTCATGATGTACCTACAAGGATCAGAGGCCAATTTAGAGGGAAGTGGACTGGGTTTCAACCTCTCTTTCGTCAAACAAGGAAAACTCATTGAACAGGCACTACTAGCATTGATGTACGCTGATGATATAGCGCTAATGGCCGACCACAAGGAAGATTTGCAGAGATTGGTGGACATCAGCGGTACTGAGGGAAATAGGTTAGATTTCAGATTCAGTAAGATAAAACCAGCAGTCATGATTTTTAATGACAATGAAGGTAGTGAGCTTAAAATACAGGAGGTCACACTAAAGATAACAGATAAATACAAATATCTAGGCGTATGGATAAGCAATGGGGCCGAGTACCTAAGGAAACATGAAATATACGTGTCGACTAAAGATAACAGGAATGCAGTGGTAATGAAAAACAGGGCACTGTGGAATTACAATAGGTATGAGGATGTGAGAGGGATAGAGAGAGGGGTCATGGTTCCTGGTCCGACGTTCGGCAATGCGGTCTTGTGCATGAGATCAGAAGTTCAAGCAAGATTAGAAATTAAGCAACGTGGAATAGGTAAGCTTGCCTTAGGAGCTCACGGGACTAGAACAAATCAGGGAGTACAAGGTGATATGGGATGGACATCATTTGAGGGCAGGGAAGCTAGCAGTGAGTGAGTGAAAACTTTATTGAACATCTCCGGCGTCATTGAGCGGGGTGGGGCTACAAGCACCCCGGCCTAGGTGACGGCCTCGAGTCCTTGGACCCGGGCGGTATCCTGGGCATGCCGGACGGCCCACAGTTGATCGGCAAGGTCGTGGCTGAGCAGAGCGGCCTCCCATCGCGCCTCGCGGTTCGAGACCGCCATGTCTACCGGGTTCGTAGGGGACTGCTGCGCGTTACCGGTACACTTCCACAGCATGTGCTGTAGCGTCGCTCTGGCTCCGCACGCCTTACACGCGTCGGACGTATAAATGCCTGGGTAGCAGAGGCGAAGGATCACCGAATTCGGGTACCTGTGTGTCTGTAGTTGTCTCCAGGCAACCTGCTGTTTCTTGTTTAGTTTGGCGTGGGGTGGTGAATATTTACATCTGTTCAGTCTGTAGTGTTGCGTGATGTCTCTGAAAGTGGTCATGCGATCCCCCCAAGTCCATTCCCGCATCGCTTTCGAAGTGTGCGAGACATCGCGACTGTCGGCAGGCGTCGCAGCTCGGCGTGTAAATCCTCGAGCCGCGGCGTGGGCAGTCGCGTTGCCCGCAAGCGGAGGGTCCGTGTGGGCGGGGGTCCATACGAGGAAACTGTCGTTTTGCGGCAGATGGTGCGTTCGTGAATTTGGAGAATGTGGGCCGCTTCGCGGGAGATCCGGCCGCTGGCGTAGTTGCGTATCGCCGCCTGCGAGTCGCCTATTATCACCTCGGCGTCCGTGGTGGCTATCGCGAGGGCTATGGCAGCTTCTTCAGCCGCCTCCGTCTCTTCCGTGCCTATCGTCGCACTCGTGACACAAGTTCCTACATGATCCGTGATCGCGACCACGAAGCCGCGGGGGCAGTCGTAACGGCCCGCGTCCACGTAAACTGTGTCTTTGCTATTGCCGAATTTCTTTTCAAGGTCTTGGGCGCGCCTGTTGCGCCAACCGATGTGATGTGTCGGGTGCATGTTCTTAGGCAACGGCTGAACGATGATGCACTCGCGAATACGTCTGGGTATCCCGACCTTTTCGCCGCGCTGCGTATGGTAGTTGATACCCAGTGTCTCGAGGATGTGTCGAGCAGTTCTGGTCTTCGCCAGACGTTCGTACTGGGCGATGTTGTGTGCGTCAATTATCTCATCTAGAGTATTGTGCAACCCCAGCTCGAGAAAGTTTTCCGAGCTGGTATTGGCCGTTAATTCGATTGCGCGTTTGTACGCCTTGCGGATGAGACAATCTAGTTTGGTGCGTTCAGTCGCCTGCCACTTGAGGTAGGAGGCGACGTAAGTTATATGGTTCATAACAAAAGCATGTACATGGCGAATGGTATTGCTTTCCTTCATTCCGCTATGCCGATTCGTTATTCGTTTCAGCAACCGGATTGTTTCATTGACCGCGCCCTCTAGTCTGCGAACGGTTTCGCCGTTGTGGCTGTTGGCAAACAGGCGCAAGCCCAGTACCCTAATGGTGTTAACATGTGGGATGACAGCGCCGTCTTTTGTGCGTACATCAATTTCTCTATATGCGCACTCGAATGCGGAATCGGTTTTCTTGGGTTTACGGCCCCTGCGCGAGGGTCTATAGAGCAGGAGCTCCGATTTAGCGGCGGAACATTCGAGGCCAGTGTCGCGAAGGTAGTCCTGCACCACGTCGACAGCTTCCTGCAGCGTTTGCTCTAGGTGGCCGTCATTTCCCTCGGCAACCCAGAGGGTGATATCATCGGCGTACAAACAATGGTGGAGGCCTTCTATTTCAGCGAGTTTTCGTGGTAATCCGACAAGCACGAGGTTAAAGAGCATGGGCGAGATTGCGGAGCCCTGCGGCGTGCCCATACAACCCATGTATATGTCTTGCGATTCTAGTCCGCCGATCGCTAATCGGGCCCGGTGGCCCGTAAGAAAATCCCGTACGTAGTGGTACGTTCTCTCGCCCAGTCCCAACGCTCCTATACTTTCAAGTATCGCAGCATAGCTAACGTTGTCGAACGCCTTTTTGAGGACGAGCCCGAGTATCGCTTTGGTGGATCGTGTGGGGATTGTCTATGATATCGTGCTTGAGTTGAAGCATAACGTCCTGCGTGGAAAGGTTACGACGGAACCCCAGCATCGTGTGTGGGAGCATGTTTCGGTCCTCGAGGTAGTTGGTAAGGCGAGCGAGAACCACATGTTCCATGACCTTAGCAACGCAGGACGTCAGGGATATCGGTCGAAGGTTGTCAATCTGTACTCGTTTGCCCGGTTTTGGGATCATAATTATGCGGGCCGTTTTCCACGAGTTCGGTATAGCGTCCGCATTCCAGCACTCGTTCATGTAAGCCGTCAGTTCTTCTATCGACTCATCGTCCAAGTTACGTAGTGCTTTGTTGGTTATCCCGTCCGGGCCTGGCGCTGACTTTGTGTTGAGCCTGTGCAGCACCGCCCTCACCTCTGTAACGCTGAAGTCCTCGTCTAGCTCCGCGTTACCCTCACCCTCCCAGGTGTATGCCGAGTGCGCGAGGGGGCTACGTGACTAAAAGTAACGGCTTCGCACGTCATCTAGAAAGTCCGCGTGGGTGCCTTTGTAGTCGTGCAGCAACTTGTTAAGCTTATGTGCGTGCGATGTTTTCGTCTCCTCCGGATCCAAGAGGTGCCGGAGGAGATGCCACGTCTTGGCCCGTCCCAGCTGGTTCTCCATTCCATTGCAGATCT